>NW_022436946.1:76344986-76458682 GCF_009761245.1 Sapajus apella | reverse complement strand
CTTTTATATATATATATTAATTTATATATATATAATTATATATATTTATATATATAATTATATATATATATAAATATATATAATTATATATATATATAATTATATATATAAATTTATATATATTTATAAAATTTATCATCTTTACTATTTTTAAGTGTACAGTTTAGTGGTAATAGGTATATTCGTTTTTTCCCACTTTATCTGTCTCTTCTTTCTACCCTTTCTGTCCTCTGGTAACCACCATTCTAATGTCCATCTTCATGAGATTCTCTTTTTAACCTCCCACATGTGAGTGAGAACATGTGGTACTTGTTTCTCTGAGTTTGAGTTATTTTACTTATCATAGTGGCCTCCAGTTCCCTGTACATTGCCGCAAATGATAGAATTTCATTCTGCTTGTGGCTAACATTTCCTTGTAAATACGTACCACATTTTCTTTATCTAGTCACATGTTGATGGACACTTACATTGATTCATACTTTGGTTGTTTTGAATATTGTTACAATAAACCTGGGAGTGCAGATAATACTTTGATATATTGATTTCCTTTCCTTTGGATATACACCCAGTAGTATAATTGTTGAATCATATGGTAGTTCTAGTTTTAGGTTTTTGAGAAACTTCTAGATCATTATCCATAATGGCTGTACTAATTTACATTCCCACCAACAGTGTACTAGGGTTTCCCCTTCTCCATATCTTCACAGCATCTGTTATTGCCTGTCTTTGATAGAAGCCATTTTAACTAAGGTTAAATGATATTTCATTCTGACACCGACTTGCATTTCTCAAGTTATAGATGGTTAGAGCTGTTGAGCATTTTTTCACATACCTGTTGGCCATTCATATGTCTTCTTTTGAGAAGTATTTTTTTCAGATCTTTTTCCCATTTTTATTGGATTACATGTTTTTCTTAATAATTTCAACTTTTATGTTAGATTCATAGAGTACATGTGCAGTTTAGTTACACGGGTATACTGTGTGACACTGAGGTTTTGGGTATGAATGATCCCAACACCCAGGTAGTGAGCAGCATATCCAATGGGTGATTTTTCAGCCCTTACCCCTCTTCCCTATCCTTTCTAGTAGTCCTCATTACCTATTGCTTATTTTTTTTTTTTTTTTTTTTTGAGACGGAGTTTCGCTCTTGTTACCCAGGCTGGAGTGCAATGGCGCGATCTCGGCTCACCGCAACCTCCGCCTCCCGGGTTCAGGCAATTCTCCTGCCTCAGCCTCCTGAGTAGCTGGGATTACAGGCACGTGCCACCATGCCCAGCTAATTTTTTGTAGTTTTAGTGGAGACGGGGTTTCACCACGTTGACCAGGATGGTCTCGATCTCTTGACCTCGGCCTCCCAAAGTGCTGGGATTACAGGCATGAGCCACTGCGCCCAGCCACCTATTGCTTATTTTATGTATTGGTCTGTTCTCACACTGCTATAAAGAAATACCTGAGACTGGGTAAAACTGGCTCATGTTTCTGCGGGTTGTATAGGCTTGTGCTTCTGGAGAGGCCTTAAGAAACTTAAATTTATAGTAGAAGGTGAAGGAGAAGCAGGCAAGGGAATCTTACAAGGCAAGAAGAGGAAGAGAGATAAGGGGGAGGTGTTACACACTTTTAAACAACCACATCTCAAGAGAATTCACTCACGATCATGATTCAAGATGTAGTCTGGTTGCATCTTGAACCACGTCACAGCTTTTAGAAGCAACCAGACCACACCTTGAACACTATACTGCTTAGAAATTTCTTCCACCAGACACCCTAAATCATCTCTCTCAAATTCAAATTCCACAGATCCCTAGAGCAGGGGTACAATGCCACTGGGTTCTTTGCAATGCATAATAAAAGTAACCTTTGTTCCAGTTCCCAATAACTTCCTCATCTCCAACTGAAACCTCATCAGTCTGGCCATCTCTGTATAGGTCACTATCAGCATTTTGGTCATTCAACAAGATTTTAGGAAGTTAGAACTTTTCATCATTTTCCTACTTTCTTCTGACCCCTCCAGATAGTCCCAGCCTCTGTCCATTACCCAGTTCCAAAGCTACTTCCACATTTTCAAGTATATTTATAGCAATGACCCACTGCTGGTATAAATTTTCTGTATCAGTTGTTCCTGCACTGCTATAAAGTACTGCCTGAGATTGGGTAATTTATAAAGAAGAGAGGTTTAATTGGCTCAAGTTTCCATCGGCTATACAAGAAACATGGCTGAGAAGGCCTCAGGAAACTTTCAATCATGGCAAGGATCACAAATTGCTATTTCTAAAATGGCAGCATAGAAGCAAACTGGCTTTGCTCCCCCGCATTCCCCACACAGAGAAAAACAAAAACAAACACATAATAGTGAGATTTTTCCTAGCAATATACCATAACTCAAATATAAGGATGAAATAGTTTCCATGGCCACAGACAAGTGAAAAAATTTCAAGCAGATGGTAAGAGAATCGGACTTCTACATCCACAATGCCCCATCTCCCATTCTGCTTGGTACCAAACACTTGGAAAATCTCCCAAACTTAATAGTTTCTAAACTGGAAAAAGGAGATTGAGGCTGTTAGCCATCTTCCCCATCATCTTTGGTACCTTTTCAAGAGACTCAGCTTTGCTTTAAGCCAAGAATTATGGAAGCATTATAAATATCTGAAGAGAGAAGTATCCCTGAGGACAGCCAGAGACAAAGGGTAAAGCTACCATCCCCATCCCTGGAAACTCTGCTCTGCTACTCAGCCAAGGGAGATGATAAATCAGTGGCTCTTCAGCAGCATCATGGTGTAGGAGATACATTCCATAGGTTCCCTGGGCATAAACCTCTAGCAAGCCATGACACATTCCTGGGGTAAATCCTTTGGAACCTCCCTATTTCAGGACAGGCAGCACTCCAATCATTTACCTGCATGAAAGCAAACTTGGTCTTAAGGTGCCAACTAGAGCTGGAAAGGAGGCAGCGATCTAGTGGTAAACATTAAGCAAATATATTCAATAAAAACCAAAACAGGCCATACATAGAAAACTGGAGTAAATGACTAACCTTCAATAAAAGACGTAAGTATATACTCTTAAGAAACTGTAGCAAACAGTGATTTATGACCTCCCAAAAGGATGAAGCTAACATGCATTGACTGACCCTAATGAGATGGCAATGTGAGAGCTCTCTGACCAAGAATTGAGTGTAAGTCTTGAACAAAATTTCATAAATAATAAGATGTTCTTGCTGAGTTCTAGAATCCCAATTTTGAAATTTTTCCCTTAAACTATATTCTCCAGTTGTGATATCTGTGTTTTCATGTTGACCTATGTCAGCATTAAAAAAATTCCAGGACTGTTACTTGGAAGATATGCATGCTAACCTTGTTTCTTCCACTAAGTAGCAGTTTCCTCATCTGCAAAATGTGGAATTATATAAGCATAATCTCTAAAGTTATTTAAAGTCCCCAAATTCTGAAATATTTAAGCTTTCCACCAAGAGGGAAAGGACTTAACATGTCCACATAAAATGCTGGTAACATTTGTCACAAATGGAAAAAGAAAATTGCATCTAAAAGGGAGAAACACTTAAAATGGATGTGCCAAGAGTTGAGAACTTTGGAATTAGAGCTTCATTATTCCTGTGAGAACCATCATTCTGGGCCACTCAAATAAATACACTTTGCCATTCCATTTGGATATGCTTTTTATTCACTTATGTACTTCACAAATATTAACCTAATAAATACTTACTGAGTATATTATATGTAGTTCTAGGTGCTGTTGCAAATACTTCCAATTTCAGATTATTTTTGCTACATGCTAATATAAAATGTAGAAAATTATAGGGTCTAAAGTAAGTCCTGTATACAATTATGACACTGAAATGTATGTAAGAGGATGATCTGTCCACCAGCTGCCTCTCTCCCTATTCCTACCACCACCCACATCCTGGCCAGTCCTTTGAAGTTTCTTCCTAAATATTTTGGATGAAATGGAGGAGATTATTTAGATGTATGAGGCAGAAATTATAGAAAGTATTATTTGGGTAAAATATTAAGGTGGACACCTTATTTATCCAAAGGATGGAGGAAAATATAGTCAGATGAGATGGAGGAATCTAAGAGTAAAAGTGCATTTTTTTTTAACCAGTAATGCACCATTGGCCTGTCTTTATGCATCACAGAAAGCGCTAAAGAGCTTTCTGTTGTTGTTGGTAAAGGTACAATCTGAACATGTGTGTGTGCGTGCATGCATTTGTGCTATCCCCCCACATAGAATATATGTTTTAAATAATTAAAGACCATTTTCACAATATGAATTCTTCCTAACCATGAGCATGGAATGTTTTTCCATCTGTTTGTGTCCTCTCTGATTTCTGTGAGCAGTGGTTTGTAGTTCTCCTTGAAGAGGTCCTTTACATCCTTTGTTAGTTGTATTCATAGGTATTTTATTCTCTTTGGAGCAATTGTGAATGGCAGTTCACTCTTGATTTGGCTCTCTGTTAGTCTGTTATTGGTATATAGGAATGCTTGTGATTTCTGCACATTGATTTTGTATCCTGAGTCTTTCCTGAAGTTGCTTATCAGTTTAAGGAGATTTTGGCTGAGACAACGGGATCCTCTGAATATGCAATCATGTTGTCTGCAAATAGAGACATTTTGACTTCCTCCTTTCCTAATTGAATACCCTTTATTTCTTTTTCTTTCCTGATTGCTCTGGCTAGAACTTCCAATACTATATTGAATAGGAGCAGTGAGAGAGGGCATCCTTGTCTAGTCCAGTTTTCAAAGGGAATGCTTCCAGTTTTTGCCCATTCAGTATGATATTGGCCGTGGGTTTGTTGTAAATAGCTTTTATTATTTTGAGATATGTTCTATCAATACCTATTTTATTGAGAGTTTTCAGCAAAAAGAGCTGTTGAATTTTGTCAATGGCCTTCTCTGCATCTATTGACATAATCATGTGGTTTTTGTCTTTGGTTCTGTTTATGTGGTGAATTATGTTTATAGACTTGTATATGTTGAACCAGCCTTGCATCCTGGGGATGAAGCCTACTTGATTGTGATGGATAAGCTTTTTGATGTGCTGTTGCAATTGGTTTGCCAGTATTTTATTGAAGATTTTCGCATTTATGTTCATCATGGATATTGGCTTAAGTTTTATTTTTTTGTTGAGTTTCTGCTGGATTTTGGTATCAGGATGTTGGTCTCATAAAATGATTTGGGAAGGATTCCCTTTTTTTGGATTGTTTGGAGTAGTTTCAGAAGGAGTGGTACCAGCTCCTCTTTGTATGTCTGGTAGAATTTAGCTGTGAACCTTTCGGGACTTGGGCTTTTTTTGGTTGGTAGGCTATTCATTGCTGCCTCAACTTCAGTCCTTGTTATTGGTCTATGCAGGGTTTTGACTTCTTCCTGGTTTAGGCTTGGGAGGGTACAAGTGTCTAGGAATTTATCCATTTCTTGCAGGTTTACTGGTTTATGTGTATAGAGTTATTCATAGTAATCTCTGATGGTAGTCTGTATTTCTGTGGAATTGGTGGTGATGTCCCATTTATCATTTTTTATTGCATCTATTTGATCTTCTCTCCTTCCTTTTTTATTGATCTGGCTAGCTGTCTGTCTATTTTATTGTTCTTTTCAAAAAGCCAGCTCCTGGATTTATTGATTTTTTGAAGAGTTTTTTTGTGTCTCTATCTCCTTCAGTTCTGCTCTGATCTTAGTTATTTCTTGTCTTCGGTTAGCTTTTGAGTTTTTTTACTCCTCTAGCTCCTTCAGTTTTGATGATAGGGTGTCAATTTTAGGTATCTCCTTGAATCAATATTGTCAAAATATACATACTACACAAATTAATTTATAGATTCAATGCTATCCCTGTCAAGCTACCTATGACCTTCTTCTCAGAACTGGAAAAAACCACTTTAAACTTCATATGGAACCAAAAGAGAGCCCACATAGCCAAGACAATCCTAAGCAAAAAGATCAAAGCTGGAAGACTCATGCTGTCTGACTTCACACTATACTACAAGGCTATAGTAATCAAAACAGCATGGTGCTGGTACCAAAACAGAAATATTGACCAATATAACAGAACAGAGGCCTCAGAGGCAACGCCACACATCTGCAACCATCTGATCTTTGACAAACCTGACAAAAACAAGCAATGGGGAAATGATTCCCTGTTTATTAAATGGTGTTGGGAAAACTGGCTAGCCATGTGCTGAAAGCAGAAACTGGACCCCTTCCTGACACCTTATACTAAAATTAACTCCAGATGAATTAAAGACTTAAATGTGAGACCTGACACCATAAAAACCCTGGAAGAAAACCTAGGCAAAATCATTCAGGACATAGGGATAGGCAAGGACTTCATGGCTAAAACAAGAAAAGCAATGGCAACAACAGCCAAAATAGACAAATGGGATCTAATTAAACTCCAGAGCTTCTGTACAGCCAAAGAAACAATCATTAGAGTGAGCTGGCAACCAAAAGAATGGGAAAACATTTTTGCAATCTACCCATCAGACAAAGGGCTAATATCTAGAACCTACAAAGAACTAAAGCAGATTTATAAGAAAAAAACAACCCCATTCAAAAGTTGGCGAAGGACATGAACAGACACTTTTCAAAAGAAGACATGTATGAGGCTAGCAAACATATGAAAAAATGCTCATCATCACTGGCCATTAGAGAAATGCAAATCAAAACCACATTGAGATACCATCTCACGCCAGTTAGAATGGCAATCATTAAAATATCTGGAGACAACAGATGCTGGAGAGGATGTGGAGAAACAGAAGCACTTTTACACTGTTGGTGGGAGTGTAAATTAGTTCAACCACTGTGGAAGACAGTGTGGCGATTCCTCCAGGACCTAGAGATAGAAATTCCATTTGACCCAGAAATCCTATTACTGAATATATATCCAAAGGATTATAAATTGTTCTGTTATAAAGACACATGCACACATATGTTCATTGTGGCACTGTTTACAATAGCAAAGACCTGGAACCAAACCAAATGCACATCAATGATAGAATGGACAAGGAAAATGTGGCACATATACGCCATGGAATACTATGCAGCCATAAAAAAATGATGAGTTCGTATCATTTATAGGGACATGGATGAATCTGGAAACCATCAATCTCAGCAAACTGACACAAGAACAGAAAATCAAAGACCATATGTTCTCACTCATAGGCAGGTGTTCAACAATGAGAACACATGGATACCTGGAGGGGAGCATCACATACTGGGGTCTGTTGGGGGAAACTAGGGGAGGGACAGCGGTGGCAGGGAGATTGGGGAGGGATAACATGGGGAGAAATGCCAGATATAGGTGACAGGGGGATGGAGGCAGCAAACCACATTGCCATGTATGTACCTATGCAACAATCCTGCATGATCTGTACATGTACCCCAGAACATAAAGTACAAAAAAAAAAAAAAGAAGAATGAAATACCTTAAAGTAACACATGCTTCTATGAATATAAGACTGAATCCTTCATGTCTAAACTATAACATCCATTTTTTTACGTTTTCTCCGGCTCTCAGACTATATTTGTCATCATCATTTCATTGTTTACTTGTTTATTTTGGGAATGCAACATTTAGAAAACTGGAATCTACTTCAAAAAATTTGAAGTGATAGATAATTCCATCATAAATTAATACTGAAATCAAGTGGCATTTATTTTCATACATCTTTTATTGAATTTTATAGTTTTGGATATCACCTTTTAGCAAGCATGCAATCAACAGGATATAAAACACACACCAACTGTCAACTGAAATTCATATGTTAAATTGTGTTAAAAGTTTGAAAATTGGAATTGGTTATAAGGCAGTCTTTTTCCTTTTGACATCAGAAAGCTGAAAAAGTAATTGAGAAACTGAACAATTTTTTAAATACATACTGCAAACTAAATATCCTAAAATATCATTACTGAAAGGCTTCAGAATGTTTTCTGAAGCCCATTTATTTAACAGATGCTTATGGAAAACCTGAGATGTGTAAAACATGGTGATAGTCATCAAACAGAAAAAGAAACAATTACAGAAATGTATAAGGCATGGGACTAACCCAAAAATGTTTACAATAGGAAAAAAAAATGAATTACCTCTGCAACTGTAGTAATTGAATTGTTGATAAAATATATGTCAGACACTTACATATATTTTTATCTTTGGACAAACTAGGAATCATTTGCTTCATGGCTTTTAATTTTATAATATTAAGCAAAACTGATCTAAAGGGAAGCTCTTAAAATTCAATAAGAAAAGTTAACCACAAACGAAAATCTCCGTCTCAGAAATAAATCACTATTCTTGTCATTCGTTCAACACTCACTCAGACAGATCACAAAATAATAAGGTTCACTCAGCATCCGAAGGAAATCAAGATGGCTCCTCCATACCACTAGCATGACATACCTGACATTTCATGTTCTCTGCAGGTAAATTAGTAGGTTGCAAGCTGCCCTTGGGGTGACCATCAACATCATCACCTCCAGTTCCACTGACCATCAACGTCCGCAATTTATGATGTAAGGGTTTTCCAGAAGCAAAATAAGAAAATGTGTAGGTATTGAAAGAAAGACAATCCTTTCTGCAGATGACCTCTCTCTGATCAGCCACATCAAAGGATGGAACTCTGCACCAAGTAGCCAAGTGACCTATTCCACAAATTTAAACATGGATCCAACTCAATTTATCTTAAAGAATATCTTATCTGTATCTGTATTACCTAACTTAAAGTCCGGACACTAATTTATCACTATCCTAGACATTAAGACTTATTTAGAACCTCTAAATCAAAACAACATAGGCTTGGATTGCAGTTTTAGAGTATCTGAATATAGTCTCTGGAATATTCTAGATGGATAACTGAAATATTAAAAAGATTAATATTTAATATTAAAAATATTAAAAAGAACACTTAAAGATAAACTTAGGGCTGAGAACCAGATATATGGAAAATTAGTTTCTAACATTTGATAATATACATTTTATTTATTAACAGAAAGTTAACATCGATATCCATGACTTGAACTCAGATCTGGAACAAGCAGACTTAATTAATATTTATAGAACTCTCCACTTTAAATACACACAACATGCACTCTTATCAGTACCACATCATAGGTTTAAATGAAATATTGGTTGGCTGCTTGTTAATTATTTTCTTCCCTCATTTTTTTTAATGTCTCCATTATTAAACACAATTACAGGTATACCCATTTTTAGACTGCATTCTAGCCCAGGCAATAAAGCAACACCCCTGTTCTCTCTCCCTCTTCCCCTTCCTCTTTCTTCCTCTCCTTCATTCTTTTTTTTTTCTTTTTATTCTTTCTCTCTTTCTTCCTCTGGGAAAAAAAAAAGAAAAAGAAAAAGAAAAAGGGAAAAGAAAACAATCCTTTTACCCTTACACTTGCCCAAAAGGACTCATATGACAAAAAAAAAAAAAAAAAAAAAAAAGAAAATACACATTTTAAAACAGTAGTTGTAGTCTTGGAAAATGAAAGAATTTACAGAAAGTTAATTTAAGCTAAGTGGTAAATACTGAGAACTTTCAAAAGAGGCAGAATCCTCAAACTTTGAAAACTAGACTTGGGATGTTAGAAGCTACAAGAGTGTAAGGCCAGGAGTAAAGGTAGGTTGCTGGTTATCAGGGAAGATAGGAAGTTTTTTGACCTCTACTCACATGACTCTATAGGGAGAGTTACATAAGTTTGTTGATTTTATTGTTTGTCTGTCTTCAAAGTACTGTTTTATTTTATAGCTCTAAGATCTAATTGATTCAAACTAAATTAACTCCTTAATTTTGTGAGCCAAGAAATAAAATTAGATGTATTCTACAATATGTCACAATTTTTAAAGTTTTATTTTACTTTTAATTTACAATAATAATAATTACACATATTTGGGGAGTACAGCATGATGTTTCAATATGTGTATAACTTGTATAATGAGCGTCAGGATAATTAGCATATCCATAATCTCAAAAACGTATTCTTTTTTCTGGTGACAACAGTTAATATCTTCTCTTATAGCTATTTTGTAATGTACAATACATTATTATTAACTACATTCACCCTTCTGCACAAACAGAACACCATAATTTATTCTATCTTTGTGTACTACTTTTAAGTCTGGTTACATGAGATGCTAACAGGTTCAGTTATTACAATATCAGATATGTCTGGACAGGCAAGAGGAGAAGCAGAGAACTTCTCCTGTGTTAGTAAAATGTAGCACAGGGTGGGAATCTGGCCCTGTGTTATATATATGTGTGATCCAATTGAGAATTCTTCACCTCCCGGACTAGGCATTACTGAAAAACACTAGATGGTACAGACGTATTTTCAAATCTACCAATGCTCTTATCTCTGCTAATTGCTTGCTAGAATCTTAGCTTCAGAAAAGCAGAGGCTTGGCCTATTTGATTCATTACTATATCCCTATAGAACTCAGCAGTCATTAAATAAATATTTGTTGAAAGAATTTACAAATGGATGAATTTGTCTACTAGATCCTTTTTGTCTATTATTGTTAATTAAGTATCAAGCAAATTGTTTAAGAGTTTCTATGTAAATAAATTTTTAAATAAATATCTTAAATGCAATGGGGAAAATTTTTATTGAGTTCTCTGATAATTTTGAGATGTGAAATACCTTCAGTATTTAAAATTTTAGCTTTGTGTATTGGTTTATACATATATTTTCAACATATTCAACTGCATTTTATAAATTGTCTATTAGAAAGATATTCATATATAGTATCATGTAATATTATGTAATAATATTTATAAATTATTATGATATGTAATAATATTTAATGGAAGCATTGTATGTAGCACTATTTTATTATTTTTTAAATTTTTCCATAGGTTATTAGAGTACAGGTGGTGTGTGGTTGTATCAGTAAGTTCTTTAGTGTTGATTTGTGAGATTTTGGTGCACTATCATCCAAGCAATATACACTGCTCCCTATTTGTATTGTTTTATGCCTTGCCCCCCTCCCACCCTTCTCCCCAAGTCCCGGAAGTTTATTGTATCATTTTTATGCCTTTGCATCCTCATAGCTTGGCTCCCACATTTCGGTGAGAACATACAATGTTTGATTTTCCATCCTTGAGTTACTTCACTTAGAATGATAGTCTCCAGTGTTATCCAGGTAACTGTGAATGCCGTTAATTTATTCCTTTTTATAGCTGAGTACTATTTCATCATGTATATCACAGTTTCTTTACCCACTAATTGATTGATGGCCATTTGGGTTGGTTCTACGGTTTTGCAGTTGTGAATTGCACTGCTATAAATATGTGTGTGCAAGTATCTTTTTGGGATAATGACTTCTTTAAATCTTGGCAGATACCCAGCAGTGGGATTGCTGGATCAAATAGTAGTTCTACTATTAGTTCTTTAAGGAATCTCACACTGGTTTTCATATGGTTGTACTACTTTACATTCTCACCAGCAGTGTAGAACTGTTCCCTGATCACCGCATACATGCCAACCTCTACTGTTTTTGATTTTTTGATTATGGCTATTCTTGCAGGAGTAAGGTGGTTTTGATTGGCATTTCCCTGATCATTAGTGATGTTGAGCGTTTTTTCATGTTTGTTGGCCATTTGTATATCTTCTTTTGATTATTGTCTATTCATGTCCTTAGCCCACTTTTTGATGGAATTGTGTATTTTTATTTTTTTCTTGCTGATTTGTTTGAATTCATTGTAGATTCCGGATATTAGTCCTTTGTGAGATGTAGAGATTGTGAAGATTTTCTCCAACTCTGTGGGTTGTCTGTTTGCTCTGCTGACTGTTCCTTTTGCTGTGCAAAAGCTCTTTAGTTTAATTAAGTCCCAACAATTTATCTTTGTTTTTATTGCATTTGCTTCTGGGTTCTTGGTCATGAAATCCTTGCCTAAGCCAAGATCTAGGAGGGTTTTTCCAATGTTATCTCCTAGAATTTTAAGAGTTTCAGGTCTTAGATATAAGACCTTAATCCATCTTGAGTTGCTTTTTGCATAAGGTGAGAGATAAAAATCCTTCTTTTATTCTTCTACATGAGGCTAACCAGTTATCTCAGCACCGTTGGTTGAAAAAGGTATCCTTTCCCCACTTTATGTTTTTGTTTGCTTTGTCAAAGAGCAGTTGGCTGTAAGTATTCTGGTTTATTTCTGGGTTCTCTATTCTGTTTCATTTGTCTATGTGCATATTTTTATACCAGTACCATGCTGTTTTGGAGACTGTGGCCTAATAATATAGTTTGAAATCAGGTGATGCCTCCAGATTTGTTTTTTTTTTTTGCTTAGTTTTGCTTTGGCTATGTGAGTTCTTTTTTGGTGCCTTTGAATTTTAGAGTTGTATTTTCTAATTCTGTGATGAATTATGATGATATTTTGATGCGGGTTGTGTTGAATTTTTAGATTGCTTTGCAATATGGTGATTTTTATAATATTGATTCTATCCATTCATGACCATGAGATGTGTTTCCATTTGTTTGTGTCATCTATGATTTCTTTCCACAGTGTTTTGTAGTTTTCCTCATAGAGGTCTTTTACTCCCTTAGTTAGGTGTATTCCTAAGTGTTTTTTTTTTCCTGTTTTTGTTTGTTTGTTTGCAGCTATTGTAAAAGGGATTGAGTTATTGATTTGATTCTCCACTTGGCCGCCGTTGATGTATAGAGGAGCTACTCATTTGTGTACATTAATCTTGTATTCAGAAACTTTGCTGAATTATTTTGTCAGTTCTAGGAGCTTTCTGGAAGAGTCTTTAGGTTTTTCAAGGTAAATGACCATATTGTCAACAAACAGTGACAGTTTGATTTCCTCTTTACCAATTTTAATCTCCTTTACTTCTCTCTCTTGTCTGATTGCTCTGGCTAGGACTTCCAGTACTGTGTTAAATAGGAGTGGTGAGAGTAGGCATCCTTGTCTTGTCACAGTTCTCAGAAGAAATGCTTTCAACTTTTCTCCATTCAATATGATAGCTGGGGCTTTGTCTTAGACGGCTTTTATTACATTGAAGTGTGTCACTTGCATGCCAAGTTTGCTGAGGGTTTTAATCATAAAGCGATGCTGGATTTTGTTGAATGCTTTTTTGTTGAGATTCACTCGGGGTGGCTGGCAAAATATTAGAGAAATATTAGGAAAATTTGTAGATTAGTCTCAACCCTTTTGGAAGGCTGAAAGGTTTTATTGGGTGGGTAGGGAAGGACCATCAGGTGGGGGCAGGGCTGTGCATGTCTGAGCTCAGACTTTCTTTGGTTGGGTCTTGCTGTAGCTGCTATGGGGATTGGGGATGAGGTTCCCAGGTCAATGGAGTTCTGTAGCTAGGAGGATTATGGCTACCTCTGCTTAGTCATGCAGGTTGTCAGGAAAGTGGAGGAAAGTCGGCAGTCATAGGCCTCACCTAGCTCCCACACAATCTGACGGGTTGGCCTCACTGTGTCCCCCCACTAACAGCACCAAGTCTGATTTCAGGCAGTGGGCAAGCAGGGCTGAGAACTTGCCCCAGGATACCCAGCTCCAAGCTGCAAAAGAAAAGGGCTTTAGTTCTTCCCCTCCCTGTGGAGTCTGCATGCCAGAATCACACCCTCTCCAAAGTTCTGGCCAGGAGGCTTCTCAACTGGTTCAAATTGTTACAAAGTTCAGCTGGAAACTTCCTTCTCCCTGTGGCATTTTCCCCACACCTCTGGCCACCCTCCCAAAGGATCATGGTGATTCCAGGCAGGAATAACCTCCTCAGAGATCCATCAAGCTCCCAGGGCTTTTACCCCTGCCTCCTCTAGCCCTATATTTCACTTGGCTTTCTAAGTTGACTCAGCTCCAGGTAAGGTCAGAATCTTCTCCTGCAAAATAGACCTTCAGTTTTCCCAGTAGGGATATGTGTTTAGGAGTATAGGATCTCTCTTTGCTACTTCCACTGCTTGGGCACTGACAGTATTTGGGGTATCTCCTAGGTCCTGCGGGAGCAGTCTGCTTCCTTCACAGGATCTGTGGGTCCTCTCAGGATTCATGATTTATTCCTGCAGTTGCTCACCTCTGCACACTGCTCTGTCTATCTGAGTCAGAGCTTCAATCTAGTCCTGTCTCCCATTTGCCATGATGATCCACAATATCTATTTTAAAAGAGAATTTCTTTTAACTGAGTACAAATATAAAAGAAAAAAAGTCACTGAAAGTTAAAAGTATAAAATCAATTTTAGCTTATTTATTTAACATATTTTATAGGCAAAACGCTTTATCATATAGATGTAACCATGATCCTAAGTAACGAACTTTACTGATAGTGTTTCTTAATTAGGTATACAAAGCTGTGGAGTGTGTACAAAATCCTCTGTACATTGAAGAACTCTCTTACCTGAGTACTTGGACAAAGCCGTCGAGATCAGTAGTAAGGAGATCTTGCTCCTTTCCTCTCTTATATTTTATAGCTTTTTCTCTTTTTTGGATCCTCAATCTCAGTATATAAATGTTTGTCTCCCCTATATTCCTTTCATAGACTTAAGGATCCGCTAGGTACCACTTGTTTTCTTTTCATTCTCTAAAAAGTCACTAAAAACTAAGAAGGAAAAACATTAGCATGACATCTGCCTTTTTCATTGCCCTCTGCTTAATCCCATCCTTTTCTAACTCATTGATATGGTTTGGCTGTGTCATCACCCAAATCTCCTCTTGGATTGTAGCTCCCATAATTCCCACATGCCATGATACGGACCCAGTGAGAGGCAATTGAATCATGGGGGTGGGTCTTTCTTGTGCGGTTCTCATTATACTGAATAAATCTCATGAGTTCTCATGGTTTTACAAAGGACAATTCCCTGCCCATACTCTCTTGCCTGCTGCCATGTAAGATGTGCCTTTGTGCCTCCTTTACGTTTTGCCATGATTGTGAGGTCTCTCCAGCTATGTGTCCATTAAACCTCCTTTTCTTTATAAATTATCCAGTCTTGTTAGCAGCATGAGAATGAACTAAAATAGACTCATGATTAGGCAGCACATAGTATAGTAGTTAGGAATGTGAACTCTGAAGCCATACAACATAGGTTCTAATCTTGATCTTACGCCACCTAACTTTGTGACATTGTTTAAATTCTTTAATTTTTATGTGCTATAATAACTTCATTTGTAAAATGAACATTATAATTGTACCTAAGTCTTAGGATTGCTGTGAAAATTAAATGAAATACTTGAAAGTTCTTAGAAATGATAATATCAAGTACTTAGTGTGTGCTGGATATTGTCATTGTTATTAACCCATACTTCTTCTAAACCCATCATCTAAATATTTTACTGGCACAGATCATGAATACCCCAAGTGACTATATTTCAAGAATTCCAGGGACAGTCCCAGTGTACACCTGTTGTCTCAACATAATGATTGGTAACATTCTGTTTTAATCTCAAAACTCACTTAGTTTGGAAATAAATTACATGCTCATCCTAACACTGACTTATAATTGAAAATGCCAGTAGGCCCATTTTTGTACCTTCCCAGCATTACTTTAAGCTATATTCCATACTCTTATTTCTAAATTCTTATTCTCAGGCTTCTGTAATTGGGAGAATTATGCCCATAGCCAGTGTACCTGCCTGTGAGGGTAGCATGAACTAGCAGGTGGCAAGCTTTCACACAGCTTTTCATTGTGGTCCAGGGCCTCCAAGGGAATGCTTGCTCATGGATTTGACCAGGTCCACAGAGATTATACCACTTTCGTAACAGTTTTGTGATTATTATGTTCATATGTATTTATACTGAATATCACCTATACAGCATTTATTAAAATAACTATGTCCCATTCCTTTATTTTGCTAAACCCTTTCAGTAGCTGGATTTTGATTTCTTCTCCTGGTTTTAATTTATGGCTTTAAAGATTAAGGATTCTTGCGTTAGATTCAACCCATGACCTCTTTAATTAGTTAAAAACATTAAGACACAAAATAGCAGACTTCAGTCGTTGAAAAAAATCACCTATCTAATTCAGCAAGTCAGTTTCTCTGAAAAAAAAAAAAGTTCACTATGCCAAAACATATGAAACCCTTGTCAAATCTCAATCCCGTGACATTCACTTTATGCTCTCAGGATACATTTGGAATAATGGAGCATCAGGTTAACTGTAGCTGAACAAATCACCAGAAAATATCTTCTACCAACATTATACTCTTCAAATCTTGACTTTATATAAGAGAAAGGATGAGAGATACTTAAGTAACAGTTTGTATTAAGCCACTCATCTTCATTTAAGAACAGATAATCTAACACCACTGTTTCTTCTTCATCCCAACCAAGTCTTTCTTTTAATCAATTAAAATCAGAGACTAATGCAACAAGGTGAAGCTCTTACCTGTTTGTTGTAACAGTATTGCAACATTCTCTGATTATTGTCAGGCCATAAGACTCAGATTTTGCTCTGATTCCTCAATTGAGCATCTTTCCAGTTCATACCAAATATTTATGGGCTTGGATCAACTGTAAACTTGCAGTGCATTTAGCAGATGCCCACATATTTTTCCTTATACTTTTCAGTCTGATTCTATAAGCTATTTTACCCTATCCATACCTCTTTGCCTGGATCTTAGCTGTATGGAAAGAGAGCTCAGAGCCATTGTTGCTGTAGATCTGACTCTTAAATATTACCTATTTACCAGATTCATTGCTACCCACCTAACTGGATGTTCTAAAAATAATCACTTGCAGAATTTGTTAGGTGACAGTTGAGTCTTCTTATTGGTTAGTTCTCCAGTTTCTCCCTTTTCTCCAGGCCTCAGTTATGCCCCTATTATAATATTCCCCCATTCTTTTGGGCTTCCAGAGTGCTTAAGTCTAAATATATCCAAGGAAAAACAGTATTCTTTTGCTGCCACTTATTAACTGTGAGATCTTGAGATATTTACATATTACTCCTGTGACTCGGTTTTCAAATTTGTACAAACAAGGATAATAATAATTTATTTGCCTATTCAACAAGCTTTCTATGGATGAAACAAAAGTGTGATACTATGCCTGAAAGTGCTTTTTAATTATAGAGTAATATACAAGTTACAGTATATTATGATGATGCTAGTGATTCACAGATGGATATGTATATAACTTTTCATATAATGCATTTTATTGGAAATAGAATCTTTGGTGTAGCAACTTGAATGTTAAATTTTAGTAGTTTCTTAATGTCTCAGGCAAAACAAGAACTAGCTAATGCATTATTTACAATGGAGAAAACAGCACAGAAAAATATTATGTGACTATTATATTTTTTGTACCTGATTGCATTTTATATAAGCCTGATTCACTTGTCATTTTCAACATGTAGGTGACTGTGGCGACAGGATAGTCAGCTTTTTAAAAAATACATTCAAACCTATTGCTCTAGAGAAAGGCCTTCAACATACATTTAAATCATAAAAAGTGGATAGGATGCTGGACAGTCTGGTCCAAAGACTTGTCACCTTAGGTAAGCATAATAGTGGATGGGCCCTAAAGCTCCAAGATGTTATCTTTTAAGACATACTTTATTTGGATGATTTTCTTATTATTTTACTATTCTATTGCTGTCTTGCTTTTACCCACTGACCTCGGTCGCTTTTACTCACTGACCTCAGTCACTTTTACTAATAACATTGTTTTTGCATCTAATTTTTTTTTTTGCTTATACCTTTCAACAGTAGATATTTTTTAAATATTTATAAATTTATTTGTAATAGCATAGCCCAATAATTTTATACCAAGTAACTAGATAGGATTATTTGACAAAAACATATATTTGAAAAAATATTTTCTGAATACTAGTTTAATAAAATAAAATGACAATGGTTGATGAATTTCCAATTCTAGTATACAGTACTGAATATATTCCTAAAAAGTATGACTTTGTACTGGTAAACTTTCTATACCAAGACTTTTTGGATACACTAACAATAGAACCTGTATTTACTAAGCTCACTCCTTTTAAGTAAAACATGTATTGAATACTGACAGATTAAGCATATAGTTACAAAGAATCAAACATTTGCTGAACTCTTATATTAAAAAGGAAAATTTTAGAAAAAAAAAGTGAAACTTGAAACATGTTATAAGAGGAAAAAAAAAAAAGGAAACACATTTATCAAGAGACATGGTATTAGTCCATCTTCACACTGCTGATAAAGACATACCTGAGACTGGACAATTTATAAAAGAAAGAGATTTATTGGACTTGAAGTTCTGCATAGCTGGAGAGGCCTCAAAATCATGGTGGAAGATGAAAGGCACAGCTCAATGGTGACAAACAAGAGAAGAGAGCTTGTGCAGGGAAACTCCCCTTTAAAAAAACTGTAAGATCTCATGGGACTCCTGTATTATCACAAGAATGACTGGGAAAGACCCACCCCCATAATTCAGTCACCTCCCACACACATGGAAGCTGTGGGGGTTACAATTCAAGATGACATTTGGGTGAGGACACAGCCAAACCATATCAGGCATATTTATAAATGGGGAAATAAAAGAGATTAACCTTAAGATTTGGTTGTTATGGCCTTTGGGGCACAGGATAAGAAGACGAAACTCAGAGGTAGAACAATGGGGAAAATATCATTGGAAACATCTTCACAGAAGTCTGGGATTCCAAAGGGCTCCTGTGTAAGTGTGAAGTAAAAATAACACCTGTTACAAACTACAAGAAGGAAAAATTACCTATCTCAAATCTTGACATTGAATTGAGTGAAAAACTCTCCTTTGGTTTATAACCATGAACTGTCTTTTATTTAAGTTTGAAGAAACTCACATTTCTTGCATAGGTTAAAAATAAAGTCAAGTAGGAAGCCATGTTAAAGTTGACAAAGTAGTTGCAGTCACTCAGCACACTGATCATCCTGGCACCCCAGATCCTGGGAAGCCATACTTGAGTCAGCAGAGCAGGTCTGCCCCCTCAGTGCCTGAACTGACCTGGCACAATCTACCTTGCACCACAAATGCCACAAAATCTTACAGTCTAGACCACGGAGGCACCCACAGTCACTACTGACACAGATTAGAGCTGAAGAAGCTGCACACATACTACACTACTACACCCACCGAGAACCAGAGCCAACCTACCCTACTCAATTGATACCCTAACATGTATCTTTAGATGATAGTGTTTCCTTACAAGACACACGCTATGAAATTGAAAGAGGTGTCTTTTACCTTATCTGCACAGATATCAGTGCTAGGGCACAAGAAACAGGAAAAAGCAAGAAAACCTGTCACCACAAAAGAACACAATGTTTTTCCAATAACTGACCCCAAAGAAATGGTAATGTATAAATTTCTTTTAAAGAAATTCAGAAAGAATGATCTCAAGAAAACACAACAAGATACAGGAAAATACAGATAGATAATTCAAGGAAATTAGAAAAACAATTCACGGTCTAAATGAGAAACTCAGCACATACATAAATATAATAAAAAAAGAATCAGGCAGTGTACACCAAACACCGCATGTTCTCACTCTTGGTGAGCGTTGAACAATGAGAACATGTGGACTCAGGGAGAGGAGCATCACACACTGGGGGCATTTGGGGGGGGTCATGGGAGGGACAGTAGGGGCTGGGGAAGGTGGGGAGGGATAAAATGGGGAGAAATGCTGGGTATAGTCAAAGGGAGAATAGAGGCAGCAAACCACCTGGTTATGTATGCACTTATGCAACAATGCTGTATGACCTGCACATGTACCCCAGAACCTAAAATAAAATTAAAAAAAAAAAACACGAAATATTGGCAGGAAATACACAAAAAATTCCCAGTGATTGCCTTTTAGCAAAATAAATTGAACAACATTTGTATTATTTTACTAAAAAAAAAAAAAGAAAGAAAGAAAGAAAGAACCAAGCAGAAATTTTGGAACTGAAGAATTCAATGGATGAAATAAAAAATACAACTAAGAACTTCAACATCAGACTAGATCAAGTAGAAGAAAGACTCTCTGAATACATGTCTTTTAAAATAACCCAAGAGAATAAAAAAAGAAAAAAAAATGAAAAAGAACAAAGTAAGTCTATTGGACTTATGGGACACAATTAAGTGAATCAATTTTTGCATCATAAGAGGCACAGAGGAAAAATAAATGAAGAAAGGCACAGAAATCTTATTTAACAAAATAATTGCCGACAGTTTCCCCAAGTCTTGGGAGAAATATGAACATCCAGATCCATGGAAGCTCAAAAGTATTCAAATAGATACACCCCAAAGATGTTCTCTCCTAGGAACATCATATCAAACTTTCGAAACTGAAAGACAAGGAAAGAATTCTAAAAGCAGCAATAGAAAGGCATCAAATCTCATACAGTGGAATGACCATTACACTATCAGTGAATTTCTCAGCAGAAAATTTGCAGGCTAGGAGAGAATGAGATGATATATTTATGGTGCTGAAAGAAAAAGACATCTTCTAGACAAGAATATTATACCCAGAAATGGTATCTTCAGTTATGAAAGAGATACAAAGCCTTTCTTAAACAATGAAAATCTGAGGGAATTTATAACCACTAGACTGACTTTGAGAAATTCTTAAGAGAATGCTTCTACTGGAAGAGAAGAAACAATAATTACAAACACAAAAACATACATCTTTCAAATATCTAGTATACAAGTAACAATACAAATCACCAGAAATAACTATATTGTTACAATAAGTTATAAAGGAATACACAATATGAAAAGATGTAAATTATTACAAGAAAAATATAAGTCGTGTGTGTCTAGGGAGTAAAAGGCTAGAGTATATGTATGTTACCTAAATTAAATTGCTATCAGCATAAGATAATCTATTTTAATGATGAGATGTTTAATGTTAAGTCTCATAGAAAACAGAAAGCAAGAAATGACATAACAAACACGAATGAGAAAGAGAGAGGAATCAAAGCTTAGCACTATAGAAAAATTACCAAATCACAAAGGTATGCAAGAAAACAGGAAAAAAGGAACACAGGATCTACAAAACAACCAGAAAATAATTAACAAATTAGTAAGATTAAGTTCTTACCTATCAAAAATAACTTGGAATGTAAACAAATTAAATTTTCAAACCAAAAGACAGAGTAACTAAATGAATTTTAAAAACAAGATAAAATTATGTGCTGCCTGTATAGAGTCATTTTTTAGCTTTAAGGACACACATAGGCTAAACATAAAGGAATTAAAGAAAATATTTCATGCAAGCAGCTACAAAAAAAAGCAGGAGTGGTTTTACTTATATGAGATAAAAAAGACTCCAAGTCAGAAACTATTATAAGAGTCAAAGGTAGTCATTATTTAATGATAATGGCTCAATTTATCTAGAGAACATAACAAGTATAAACATATGTGCTCCCAACATTGGGACATCTAAATATGTAAAGTAAATATTCATGGACATAAAGGAAGAAACATATAGCAATACAATAATAGTGTGGGACTTATATACTCCTCTTTCAACAATGGACAGTTCAATCAGACAACATTAATAAGGAAATTCTAGACTTGAACTGCACTTTAACCAAATAGCCCTGACAGACACATAGAACTTTCCATCCAACAGCAACAGACTCTACAACCTTTTCTAGTGTACATGAAACAATCTCCAGAATAGATCATATGTTATGCCACAAAACAAGTTTTAACAGATTCAAGAAGATTCAAATTCTATCTATACTCTTTTTGACAAATGTATATAACTAGAAATCAATGATGAAAAGATTCTTGGAAATTTTCCATATATGTGGGAATTAAGCAACATTCTCCAATGAGCCAATAAAGATACCACAAGGAAATTTAAAAATATCTCGAGATATAAATACTTACATAAAAAAGAGGAAAGATGTCAAATTAATAGCCCTGAATTATACCTCAAGAAGCAAGAGAAATAATAAAATACAATCCCAAAGTTAGATGGAAGAAATAATAAAGAATAGAACAGAAATAATTCAAATAGAGAGTATAAAAATGTTAGAAAAAATTGGTAAAACAAATAGTTGGTTCTTAGAAAAAATAAACAAAATTGACAAACTCCTAGCTATAATAAGAAAGAAAAAGAAAGAAGACTCAAATAAATAAAATCAGAAATAGAAGTGGAGATCTTACAACATATGCCTCAGAAATAATAATAATGAGGGACTATTATGAATAATTATGTCCCAACAAATTGAATAACCTAGAGACAAAGGATAAATTTGTAAAAAAAATATGACCTACCAAGATTGAATCTGGAAGAAATAGAAAGCTTGAGAAGACCAATAACAAAAAAAGAGATTGAATAAGTAATTAAAAACCTTCCAATAAAGAAAAACCCAGGACCAGATGGCTTCAAGGCTGAACTCTACCAAACGTTGAAAAAAGAATTATGACCAATGTATTTTTCAATTTTTTCATAAAATAGAGCAGAGGAAATGCTTCCAAAGACATTTTATGAGGCCAGCATCATCTTGACATCTAAGCAAGACAAATACACCACAATGGGAAAAAAAAAAAACCCACAAGCCAATATCTCTTCTAAATATCAATGCAAAAATACTTGATAAATATTAGCAAATCAAATTCAACAACACATGAAAAAGATTATACATGCTAAAGTAAGACTCATCTTGGCATGCAAATCTGGTTTAATATGCACAAATCAAACAATATGATACATCAAATTTCAAAATATAACATAAAAACCACATGATTATTTAAATTAATGCAGAAAAATCATTCAACAAACTTCAGGATTCTTTCATGATAAAAAGTTTTAACAGTTGTGGTAAAGAAGAAAAGTTCCTCAACACAATATAAGTTATTTATGAAAAACCCACAGGTAATTTCATAATCAACAGGGAAAAACTGAAAGCTTTTCCACTAAGATTCAGAACAAGGCAAGGATGCCCACTCCCTTCACTTCTATTCAACATAGTCATGGAAGTACTAGCAAGAGCAACCAGAAAAGAAAAAATGAAATAGAAGGCATTTAAATCAGAAATGAAGAAGTACAATTTTCACTATTTACCAATGATACAGTCCTATATGTAGAAAACCCCAAAGATTACACACACACACACACACACACACACACACACACACACACACACTGTTAGAACTAGAAAATGAATTAAATAAAGGTGCAGGAGACAGAAATCTACATACAAAAATTAGCAGCATTTCCAAACACAAATAATAATCTAGCTGAAAAAAAAAAGGAAACAATCCCACTTACAATAGCATCTGTAAAAAGTACCTAGGAATAAATTTAACCCAGGGGGTGAAACATGTATACATACACTGAAAACAATAAAATATTAGTGAAAGAATTTGAAGTAGATACAAATAATTGAAGAGGTATACCATGTTCATGGATGCAAAAAAAAAAATTTGGTTAAACTGTCCATATTACCCAAAAGGATATGTAGATTTAATGCAATCTCTATAAAAACTCCAATGATATTCTTTACAGAAATAGAAAACACAATCCTAAAATTTGTATGGAACACAAAAAAATACCCTGAATAGCTAGAGCTGTTCTTGAGATAGAATAAATTAGCTAGAGCTAATTTTAAAGCTCTAGCTAAATAATTAGCTAGAGCTAATCTTAAAGCTCTAGCTAAATAATTAGCTAGAGCTAATCTTGAGAAAGTAAAACAAAGTTGGAGGCATTTTGCATTATGATTTAAAATCATATTACAAAGCTGTGGTAATCAATACAGTATGGTGCTGGCATAAAAAGAAATACGTAGGCTAATGAAACAGAAGACAGTTCCCAGAAATAAATCTAAACACATATGGCCAACTAATTTTTGACAAGGGCACCAAGGGGACACAGTGGAAAATGAATAACCTATTTAATAAATTGTTCTGGGAAAACTGGTTTTCCACCTGCAAAATACTAGAAGTGAACACTTATCTTACACCATACACAAAAAGCAATTTAAAATAGGTAAAAGATCTAAAATGATAAAACTTCAAGAAGATATCATGGGGAATAATATCTACTTTGGCCTTGGCAATAAATTTTTGGGTCTGACAACTAAAATTCAGGCTTCAAAAACAAAAATAAATAAATTCACTACACAAATGAAAAAGCTTATGCACAGAAAAGAAAGCAATCTACAAAATAAAAAGGCAACTTCTGGACTGGGAAAAAAATGCAAGCCTCATATCTAATAAGGGGTTAATATGTAAAATTTATTAAAGAACACTTACAACTCAATAGCAGAAAAGCCAATAACCCAATTAAAAAAGAGCAAAGAATCTGAACAGTCATTAATCCAAAGAAGATATAAAAATGGCCAATACATATATGAAAAGCGCTGAACATCACTAATCATAAGGTAAATGTAAATTGAAACCACCCTGAGCTATTATCTCTTACCCATGACTATTATCAAAAAGGCAAGATATAATAAATTTTGGTGTGGGTGCGGAGAAAAAGGAACACTGGTTCACTATTGTCAGGTAGATTGGTACAGACATATGAGACAGATTATGGAATTTCCTAAAGAAATTAAAAATAGAACTAGCATATGACCCAGCAATCTGACTTCTGTGTATATATCCAAAGAAGATGACATCACTACTTCATAAAGATATCTGAACATTTATGTTCATGGCAGCGTTAGTCACAATAGCCAAGACATGGAAACAACCTAAATGCACATTGACAGATGAATGGATAAAGAAAATGTGGATAATATACACAATGGAATATTATTTAACCTTTAGAAGAAAATTCTGCATTTACCACAACATAGATGGATATAGAGGACATTATGCTAAATGAAATGAACCAGACAGAGAAAGAAGAAAAATCGTGCATAATCTCACTTATATATAAAATTATTTTTAGAAAAACTCAAACTCACAGAGGTAGAGAATGAAGCAGTGGTTACCACAGGTTTGGGGAAGGGAGGAAATGGGGAGATGTAGGTCAAAAGTTACAAAAGAGCAAAAATGTCGGATGAACCAGTCTAGAGATCTAATATACAACATAAGCACTAAAATTAATAAAATTGCATTGCATTAAATATGTTTGTTAAATAAGCATATTTTAGCTACTCTTGTCACAAAACATAAGTATGTGAGATATTAGGTATATTAACACACTTCAATATAGTAACTATTTTCCTGTCTGTACATATAACAGCATGCTGTAAACCTCAAATATACACGATAAAATTTATTTTGAAAACCTGAAGCCGATAATTTAGTTTAAAACTATTCTTGTTTGATAGTATATTTAAGGAATTGGCAGAAGTGAGTGCTAATTCTCTCTGGAGTAAGTCAGTTGAAAGAAGACTGTGAAGTATGTTCTCAGATAAATATCTAAAAAGGATGAACTTCAAATAAAAATAAAAAAAGAACATATGAGCAAGTACAAACAGGAAAACTGACAGCAAATATTTTGAAGTTGCTAGACCAAAATATAAGATGTATATTATGTTTAAATAAAAGGAATAATTGAAAATACTTGCAAAGACAAACAAATTATTAAAGTGTCTAAATACATTTGAATAAAGACTTATATGAAGCCTCTAACTGAGGAAAATAAGAACATTGAGATAAAAAATTCCATAGATATGTTTTATTGAGCTAAAGAGAGAATTAACAAACTTAAATAGAAATCATAAGCCTTGCCTAAATGTTGGCCAAAGAAAAAAAGTGATGGGAAATATGAAAAAGTGTTAAAAATATAATGGATAACGTGAAGATCTAATTGGTATCTTACCTAAACCAGAAATGGAGAGAGGTAACAGGGTATGGAATAACACATAAGAAATTGTGAAAATTGACGAAAAATACCAAGCTACAGATTCATTAATCCCAGAAGTTGGCTAACCAAAAAACAAACAAACAAACAAACCCGAAAAACAAAAATCAAAATCCAAAATTATTTTTCAAACAAGTGACATTGAAAACTAAAAAATGCCAAACTCAAAAAACTTTATAGGCAATAGGAAAAATCTACTTACCCTTTTAAAAAAGACATTTAGAATGTCATCTGACTTCTCAACAGCAGCACTGAGAGTTGGAAGGCAGTGGCATAATGTGCTGTAAGAATATGATAACTGTCAACCAGATTTATATACTCAGAGAGAATATTTTTAGGAATGAGAGCGCTACATAAATATTTCCAGACAAAATAAAACAGAAATTTGCCACAAAGAGATACTCCTTAAAGTCAATTATTATTTTTCATTGTTTCTTCTTTTAACAATTTTTAAGTGTACCATACAGTATTTTTAATCAAACCTATGAAGTTGTACAGCAGCTGTCTAGAATTTATTCAGTTTGCATAACTACAACTTAATACCCATTGAGCAGCAACTATTTTCCCTTCCCCCTTCTCCTTACAGCCATCATTCTCCTCTCTGTTTCTCTGAGTGTTACTATTTTAGATTCTTCATATAAGTGGAAGCAAGCAGTATTTGTTCTTCGGTAACTGGCTCATCTCACTTCCTCAAAAAGTTAAAACAGAACTACCATATGATACAGCAATCCCACCTCTAAGTATATATTTTGAAAACTGAAATAAGGTTCTCAAGGAGATGTCTGTACTCTCATGTTCATTGCAGCATTATTCACAATAGCCAAAAATCAATTATAAAGAAGGCACTTGTGTGAGAAAAAGATTCCAGAGAGTAAGTCTGAGATGCAAGAAGGAACAATGATCAAATACTATGGTAATATGTGATTAATCCAAGTAAACATTGGGTATATAAACCACAATTAAAATAATTCATTGTGTGATTTTAAAAAATTACAACAAAAGTATTTGACAATATCCAGTAGATTAGAAAATGGTCATTATATTTTAAGTATATGGAAGCTAAGTGGATTTCTTGGAGAAGAGTAAATATATTACCAAATATTAGAATTTAAGAAATACAAAACTTCTTGAATTACCATGTAAAAAGTAATATAAATTGCGCAATAGTAGCAGCAAAGAAATGGAATGAGAAAATGTAATACATTTTTAAATGACCAAAAATTAAAAGACAGAATGCAGACATGATGGGTCACATAAAAATGACAAAATGGCAAGGTAGAAATGCTTTGTTTAAAAAGACTGAGTAAATAAAAAAAATAATAATTCAGCTATATATTGTTTGCAATACTCATGTCTGTATGTATGTATACAGAAAGGTTGGAAATAAAAAAGATAAAAAGAAAAGAAATACAATTTATATTAAGATCAGAGAAAAGCTTTAAAGCAAAAATAGTAATTACCACTGCTAAAGAGGATTACTTATAATAATAAAAACTTCAATTTTCCAGGAAGATATAACAAATTTCTATGCACCTAATAACATATCATCAAAATGCGTAAGGCAAACCACTGAAAACCAAGAAGGAACAGTCAAATCCACAAATCACAATGGAGATTTTTTTTTTTTAGGAGTCTCGCACTGTCACCCAGGCTGTAGCGCAGTGGCGTGATCTCAGCTCACTGCAATATCTGCCTCCTGGGTTCAAGGAATTCTCCTGCCTCAGCCTCCCCAGTAGCTGGGACTACAGGTGTGTGCCACCACACCCAGCTAATTTTTTTTGTATTTTTAGTAGAGATGGGGTTTCATCATGTTGGCCAGGATCATCTCGATCTCCAGACCTTGTGATCCACCTGCCTCGGTCTCCCAAAGGGCTGGGATTACAGGTGTGAGCCATTGCACCCAGGCCACAATGGAGATTTTGATGTAACTATCTTAGAAATGGATAGATTAAGTAAATAAAAATTAAGCATGGATTTGAATATCAGAATAACATAAATTTTTTTCCAATAGAGAGATAGAATATCTTAGATTCTATCAAGTGCATAATACATATCTCATTTAAACATACATAGAATATTTAGAAAAACCTACTTACTGGGTTCTACAGCAAGTCACAAAAAGTTTCAGAGAATTGACCTCTTACAGACCATGTTCTCTGACCATAACTAAATTATGATTTTAATAAATAGTAAAACTTTTTAAACTTAATCTGTATATTAAGAAACATGCTTTTAAATAACTCATAAATCAAAAATAAAATCTTAAAGTAAAAAATATTTAGATCCAAGTGATAATAAAACAAAACAATAGTCAAATTAAATTTGCAGTATCTGGCTAAATAGTATTTATTTATTTTATTTTATTTTATTTTTTTGAAACGGAGTTTCGCTCTTGTTACCCAGGCTGGAGTGCAATGGCGCTATCTCGGCTCACCGCAACCTCCACCTCCTGGGTTCAGGCAATTCTCCTGCCTCAGCCTCCTGAGTCGCTGGGATTACATGCACGCGCCACCATGCCCAGCTGATTTTTTGTATTTTTAGTAGAGACGGGGTTTCACCATGTTGACCAGGATGGTCTCGATCTCTTGACCTCGTGATCCACCCGCCTCGGCCTCCCAAAGTGCTGGGATTACAGGCTTGAGCCACTGCGCCCGGCCGCTAAATAGTATTTAAAGGGACATTTATAGTAAGTACATTAGAAATAAAGAAATTGTGTAAATGAATTTACTAATCATCTAACATTAAATGTTAGTAAAGAACAATATAATATACCCAAAGGAAGAAGAAAGGTGAAGATAATACAAACCAGAGAATAAGCTAATGTAATAGGAAATAAACATAAAATAGAATCTATAAAGTAAAAAGTGAAAAATTTACCTAAAATATTAAGTATTGAAGTGAATATCATGCTGTAATTAAGGTACTCATATACTACAGGTGCAAGTGTAACTTGGTACAACCACTTTTGAATACAATTTGGCATTTATTCTATAGTTGAGGATGGACGTACTCTATAAGCCAAGAGGTCTAGTAGTAGTTTTTTATAATACAGAAACTATGGAGACCGTGCACCTGGAAATAGATGCAGAAATCTTCATAGATGTACTCTCTGTATAAAAATGTATTTTTAAAAATATATATACAACACAAAGGACATTAAAAGTAAAATGGCCAAATTATGGTATATTCATACAATGAAGTCCTAAAATATAATGAAAATTAAATTTTAACTACATGCAGTAATACTGACAAATCTTAGGAAAATAATATTTATCTAACAGAGAAACTCAGAAAATAGTAAGTGCTATATTATTAAATATTTTTAAAACGTGCAGAAATAAATAATATAGTATTACAGATAAACTGGTATGTGGTAAAAGCATAAAGTAGAACAAATAAATACAAACACGACTTCAGATGGTTTTTTTTTTTTCAGAGAGAATGAGAAAAAAATGGAATCAGAAAGAGGCATGAATGCATCAAAGAAAGCTTCCCACTGGGGATGGTGGTGTGTGCCTGTAATTCTAGCTACTCAGGAGACTGAGGCAGGAGAATAGCTTGAATCAGGGAGTAGGAGATTGCAGTGAGGTGAGATCACACCACTTCACTCCAGCCTAGCAGCAGAGTGAGACTCCATCTCAAAAAAAAAAAAAAAAAAAAAAAAAAAAAAGACAACCTACAGAAGAGGGGAAAATATTCACAAATTATGCATTCAACAAAGGTCTAGCATCCAGAATTTATAAGGAATTCAAGTTCAACAAACAAAAACCAAATGACCCCATTAAAAAGTGGGCAAAAAATGTGAACAGACGCTTCTACACATTTTTACTATGTAGTCAGAAAATTTTTTCCTTCCACAAAGAAAAATTCTATTACCCTCAACTCTTCCCTAAACTCCTGCTCAAATTGTTCTTTCACTGGCTTGTCATTGCTTTCGTCACAAAGACAAATGCCTTAGCTGCATCTGGAAGGCTTGGCATGCTCTTGGCCAAGCATCTGCCTCTCTTTTGCACTTCCCTCTGCTTGCTCTCTAAAATGTACCCACACTAGGTTTTTGGTTCCTGACAAGTATCTGTGCTCATTTTCACTTTAGGGCCTGTGCAAATACAGTTTCTCTAAAAAATATTCTTTATACTTCCCAATTTCTGCTGCTTTATATTTCTCAACAGTTTCCATTTTCATCTTCACTACCCAATCAAAAGTGGAGATGTAAAAGGACAGAATAAACAAGCATGTGAAGGAACCCTCAATATCACTGATCATTAGAGAAATTCAATAGAAAGCTTATGAATTCCTCAAAAGCAACTTCACCAAGAACAAAAATTGACAAGTGAGACCTAATTAAACTAAAGTACTTCTCTCCAGCAAAAGGAACTACCAACAGAGTAAAACAGCCTACAGAACAGGCATAGTGGCTCACACCTGTAATCCCAGTACTTTGGGAGGCCGAGGTGGGCAGATCACAAGGGAAGGAGATCAAGACCATCCTGGCCAACATAGTGAAATCCCCGTCTCTGGTAATAATACAAAAATTAGCTGGGGATGGTGGTGTGTGTCTGTAATTCCAGCTACTCAGGAGGCTGAGGCTGGAGGATAGTTTGAACTAGGGAGTCAGGGGCTTCAGTGAGCCAAGATCACGCTTTACTGCACTCCAGCCTGGCAACAGAGCAAGGCTCCATCTAATACAAACAAAACAAAACAAAACAAAAAGAAAGCCTCCAGAAGGGGGGAAAATATTCACAAACTATGCATTCAACAAATGTCTAGTATTCCTCATTTATAAGTAATTCAAGTTCAACAAACAAAAAAACAACCCCATTAAAAAGTGAGCAAAAGATGTGCAGACACTTCTTGAAAGAAGACATACAAGCAGCCAACAAACATGAGATAATGTTCAACATCACTAATCATCAGAGAAATGCAAATTGAAACCACAATGAGATATCATTTCATACCAGTCAGGATGGCTATTACAAAAAAAGTCAAAAGACAACGTATGCTGGTGAAGCTGCAGAGAAAAGGGAATGTTTATACTCTGCTGGTGAGAATGTAAATTAGTTCAGCTGCTGTGGAAAGCAGTTAAGAGATTTCTCAAATAACTTAAAACATAATTGCCATTCCACTCAGCAATCCTATGCTGGGTGTATACCCAAAGGAAAATAAATTATTCTACCAAAGACACATATTCATTGCAGCACCATTTACAATAGCAAAGACATGGAAACAACATAGATGCCCATCAACAATGGACTGGCTATAGAAAACATGTTACATATACATCATGGAATACTATCCAGCCAAAAGAAAGAATGAATTCATGTCCTTTGCAGCAACATGGATGAAGCTGTAGGTCATTATCCTAAATGAACAAATGCAGGAACCGAAATCAGAATACCACATGTTCTAACTTATAAGTTGGAGCTAAATTTTGAGTACAGCAGGACAACAATGAACACTGGGTTCTACTCAAGGGAGAAGGCTCGGGAAGAGGGTGAAGGTTGGGAAAAAGAAAAGGTGAGAATAGGAAGAATTAATTTAGATTAGAGAGTGAAAGAGGAAAGACTACTATAAATCTTATATCATCAGAGGACATGATATGAAGGGGTATGACAAAGAAAAAAGAGGATAACTCTTGAGTTAACAGTAGAAAACAAAAAGTATAGTTAAACCTTGTATTGTGATGAATGTAGGGAATCAAGTATTAAAGGAGGACCAGAAAAGAAATTAACAGGGATCCAAGGCCGGTCAAATTCTGTGCCCATCCTGACATCTGTGTTTTCTGAAATAAACCCTTCTCTACATTCCAGGTTATTTAGTGTCTACCAAATGGGATTTGCTGGTTTCTCTCTTTTGCCTTTGTTCCTGCTGCAACTTTCTCCCAGAACGCTGGTGCTATTCTCTCCTTTATTCAAATCATGTATTTTATTCAAGACAGAGCTAAAGTTTCACCTCCCACAAGATGTTTTCACTAATCAATCTCTACTCTAAAGCACTATATACATTCTAGTCCTTAAGATTCCATCTAGCACTTAATTATTTGAGGTGATGTACCCAATTACCTAGGAATCAGACATCTTCAATTCCAACCATCCAGAGTAAAACAAGGAATTGGAAGTGAGCTTTCTTAAAATAAATAAATAAATAAACAGATGACTTGTAGAAAAAAATAGCACTTTAACAATCCATGTACACATGAGTCAGTGTCACTTAAGACTCTAAATGTACTCAGGAGCCTTCTGGTTTCTCCAGAACACACATATGGCTCACGAACTCTACTCTGCTCTCTAAAGTCCTGTTATAAGGACAATTAAAATTCTGTTTTGTTTTCACTGTCTAACAGCCTAACTACCTACATCACTGTATTGGTCTGTTTTCACACTGCTATAAAGAACTGCCTGAGACTGGGTAATTTATAAAGAAAAGAGGTTTAATTGACTCACAATTCCACATGGAGGGGGAGGCCTTGTGAAACTTACAATCATGGTGGAAAGGAAAGCAGGCATGTCTTACAGGGAAGCAGGTAATAGAGAGAAGAGGACAGTGGGGAATGGCCAAACGCTTTTTTAAATCATCAGATCTCCTGAGAACTCGTTCATTATCATGAGAACAGCATGAGGGGAAACTGCTCCCATGATCCAGTGACCTTCCACCAGGTTCCTCCCTCAACATGTGGGGATTATCGGGATTACAATTTGAGATGAGTTGTGGGTGGGGACACAGAGTCACACCATCAACCACTAAACATCAACTTTGAATCAACTCCTATGAAAAGGCTATAATATTAGGAAGCAATGAGTAATGAGTTCCACAATACCAATGTTATTCTGGAGGGGGAAACTTAGATGAGAGGCTGTGTTCATTATATTTAGAATAATTTTTACTTGGGTAATTTTGAATAGAATTCCACTCATCATCTAGACATCATTTGAACCTGCCTAGAAGATAAGTAGAATTGACAAAACACTAATCTTGAAGGAAGTGGAGAATCTAAGCAATATTATAGAATTCAAATTAGCAGAACTTCATGACACTAATATTCAAAGTTTACAGCTTACATCCTGCTCTTAAAGTTTTATTTTTCTGACTTAGTTGCCCAAACCCTCATAGTTCAAGAGGACCAGGGGTTTATTTAGTGAGTTTTAGAAAAATTGGCCCAGGCCCTAGTGGAATAGGAAACATCTGATAAGTCAAAGGGCAAGCCCCATCTGCTGATTACTTCTGAGCTTGCTGGTGAGTAGTTGCCTTAAGGCTATATTTCTCAATCTGTTTATTATTATTATTATTACTGCCCCTCTAAGGAGCCTTTAAAATATTTTTTCTGATCACTCACCCATCAAATTTTAATGTCACAGGTGTAGTCTCTGTTTATATACTCTATGTATATCTGTGTTTTATTTGCAAAAAGAATAAGTAAAATTATTTTAATTCAATATAGAACTAAATACAAATTTTAAACCAAAAGCTAAATTTAAAATTACAAAGCTGTTAATATTTAACTTTTTAACTGAATTTGTTGACTAACTTAATTACTTACATAAATTATAATGTTTCAAATTATACATTTAAAATATTAATTTATGTAAAAACATTTTTTTCCTCTCTCTCTCTCTCTTTCTCTGTGGCTGGAGGCAAATTTACTAGCTGAGTTGCAAAGCCTGTAACATAGTCACTGGCTGGTGTCCACATAGGAAGTTGCCAGCAGTAGCAAGGCAGGCTGCTGGCTGTGGAGGCAAGCATTGGACAAAAGGAGAAAACAGGGGCAGAAGGGAGCTCTGTCTCTTGTTCTCTGCAGCTCACAGTGCTACCCATGTCTGTTGTGCTTTAGGTCACACTTTTCAAACCAGTAACCCAAATTATTAATATTTAAGGCAGTAAATAGATTTAGCAGGCTAAAGTGTTAGGTGAAATTGTTCCATTGCCCAAATGTTACCTCAATGAGTAACATTATTATGCTGTCCTATATTTCTTTTTCTTTCAAATTAGCAGGGACATTTTTATTGTATCTGTTGATAGGACCTGTTTCTTTAGAAACAAAGTCCTCTAAACAAACAGAGACCAAGAATACAAAAATAGGAGGCAACATTAGCAGGTATATTATTAGCAGTGATGATATATCTACTCATGATTCCCAGATGTGTTTATTTTGGCTATACCCTATTCTATGGCAGACCATCCCAATTCTGCAAGGTGTAATTTTGCAGATGGCAGTATAACTGAATCTTCTGTGGTTCATGCTATCATTCTGCTGAGCCAGCAATTTCTGAGAAATGGAATAAATGGTAGGATTACTGCAATTCAGAAACATTATCACAGTTGTTATGCTTCTTTTGTGGTGAAATGAGTCACTTAAGTGGAAACAATGTTATGTGGACTATGAAAACAGTCACTATGGCAATTTGAAAGTTCATAAATGATGGTGCTAACAAAAGAGTGGGACAGCCATGGAAGACAAATCTACATCTGGAACATGTGTCTTTTGCTCTGAGGATATATCTCCACTTCTATGTTGAAGCAGGTCTGTTTTAATTTGTGGGTTAGAGTAGGGGGACCAAAGGACAGCTGGTCCCCCCAGGGTATAATGAATATTGACAACTAAACATTGGCTTCTGATGTTGGTGGGTTGAGCATTTAGCAGTGGTGGTAACTATCTCACACTTGTTGAGGTAGATGCCTTTCTGTTAAGTCCCTGCATAAGCCTCTATCACTCCCTTCATGGTCATTTTGTAAGTAGCAGGTGGCTGAGTAAAGAGAATGACTGACATTCACAAGATGGTTCATTTAATCCACCTAATTATTAATAGCCTCACAAAATTACAAAAAAAACCTTTTATATTTATGTACCAATCATCATGGTGGTTTAATAAACAAAATAAATTCTTCTAGAAAAACATAAAGAACTAAAAATTTGTTACAAAATTATGGTGTTAGATTTTAGTGCTTTTTTCAGATCTTAAACATCAGTAGATAAAAGAAATCAAGACAGATATTTGAAGATTGAGTAAATAAGCTCAGTTTTTATTAACATAAATGTATATATAGGTATATATGTGTTTGTACCTGTACTCAAGACATTTTTCTTTTTTTTTTTATTTTTTTTTTTTTGAGAGGGAGTTGCTTTTTTTTTACCCAGGCTGGAGTGCAGTGGCGCGATCTCGGCTCACCGCAACCTCCGCCTCCTGGGTTCAGGCAATTCTCCTGCCTCAGCCTCCTGAGTAGCTGGGATTACAGGCACGCGCCACCATGCCCAGCTAATTTTTTGTAGTTTTTTAGTAGAGACGGGGTTTCACCATGTTGACCAGGATGGTCTCGATCTCCTGACCTCGTGATCCACCCGCCTCGGCCTCCCAAAGTGCTGGGATTACAGGCTTGAGCCACCGCGCCCGGCCAGACATTTTTCTATTATGTCCATAAAACACCAAACTAATCACATGTTAGACTGAATCACATAAAATTGCCATTTTTGTAGATCAAAATAGCAAAATATTGGTAATTTCCTATGGCTTGATCTAATGACTGGAAAAAAATTTAAAGAAATGAAATAAACTCCATAGACAGTAACCTGTGAGACAAACAAGCAAACAATAGAAACCTCTCCCATAAAAAACAAAGAGTTTACAAAACTAATAATCAAAATGAAAATTACAAGTTCATTAAAAAATTTAAGAAAGGAGGGGACAACATAAAAATCTATGGCATCTACAAAAATTCAGAAAAAATATATTCTTAAAATGTGCAACAGCAAGTTTTAAAATCAGTATATGAAATGTTAAAATTAAGAAACTATAAAAGTAACAAATAACTTCAAAAAAGGAGAAAGGAATTATTCAAGATAAAATTTTAAATTTTAACTTAAATAAAATCTTAAGATTAAAAAAACACTCACAAATTGAAAGGGTAGTAAGGAAAGGCAGAAGCAAACATCATCATTTTTTATATAGAAATACAATTGATTCTGGCATTGTAACCTGGAAATCTGTAACCTTGGTGAAGTTACTTAGTTATAGGAACTTTTTATAGGTTCTTTAGTATTTTATATATATTTCTTCCTTTCCCATCTGTATGCCCTTCCTTCATTTCTCCTGTCACACTAACTAGGACCTCTAGTATAATGTTGAATTTAAAAAGTGAAGGTACTTAATAACCTATCCACAGTAGGATGTAGGCTGTGGGTTTCTCATTCTATTTCTTTAATCGGGTTGAACAAGTTTTCTTTATTACTAATTTTAATGATTACTAGTTTTAATGATGAATTAATATAGAATGTTGCCAAATGCTTTCTCTGGACTGTTAAGATATGTTTCGTTTTGTTTTATTCTTTTTAGTATGTCAGTGTGGGAATTACCTTGACCGATTTTAGATGTTGAACCTATCTTGTGTTTCTGGAATAAATATAACTTGGCAGTAATGTATTATTTTTTAAATATATTATTGGAATCACTTTGTTAATATTTTGTTAAAGATGCTTACATCTATGTTCATGAGAATGACACTTCCTCATTGTTTTGTGTGTAAGATATCTCTCTTTTTGTAGCAGAGCACTATGGGTATCAAAAAATGTGTTGGGATATATTCCATCTCTTCTGCTTTCTGGAAGAGTTTGTATGGGATTGGTATTATTTCTTCTCTATATGTTTGTAGAGTTCTCTGGTGAAGGCATGTGGACCTGGATTTTCCTTGAAGGAAGGTTGTTAACCATGAATTCCATTTCCTTAATAAACATAGAGCTTTCAGGTAATCTATTTCTTCCTGTGTGAGCTTTGGCAATATATGTACTGTAAATTATTAGTTTGTTTCACTTAACTTGTTGTATTTATTGGCATACAGTTGCATAATATTCTCTTATTTTTCTATTGTCTACTGGATCTGCTCTGATGTTCTTTTTTTGATTTATGATACTGTTAATTGGTGCTTTCTTTATTTTTTAATAATTCTAGCTGGCGGGTTATCATTTGGTTGATATTAAAAACCACTTGTACACTGATTTTGTCCATTATTTTCTATTTTCTGTTTCATTGATTTCTGCTCTTGTCTACACTATTTCCTTCCTTATGCTTACTTGGCATTTAGTATCCTCATTTTTACTCTTTCTAATTTAAGATGGAAGATCAGAGTATTTATTTGAGACATGTTTCTCCTTCTAATATGTGCATTTAATGCTATATATTTCCCTGTTTGCATTTAGCTACACTGCATAAATTTTGATATGTTGTGTGTTCATGTTCGTTCATTACAGAATATTTTTATTCTCTGACTAATTTGGGTTTTGGGTCCATTTTCTATTTATAAGTGTGTATTTGTATATTTTCTAGATATATTTCTGGTTTAATTCCAGTATGCTCAGAGAATATATGTTGCATGATTTTAATTGTTCCTTATTTATTGAGATTTCTTTTATGGTCCAGAAAATAGTCTATATCATTGATTATTATCGTGAATACTTCAGAAGAATGTGTGTTCCACTGTTGTTGGATTCAAAGTCTTATAAATGTAATACATTCATGCTGGTTAATAGTATTATTCAAATTTTCTATATTTATTCTTTTTTTTTTAACTTATGTCAATTACCAAATGAGTTATGTTGAAATCCCCAAGTATAATCATAGATTTGTACATATCTCCTTTTATTTCTAAAAGTTTTTGTTCTATCTATTTTGAAGTGCTGCTATTAAATACATGCACATTTAGAATTTTTTTCATTCTTGATGGCTTGACCCTCTTTTCATCATGTAACATCCCTGTTTACTCCTGCTTCTACTCCTTATTCTAAAGTCTTCTTCATCTGTTATTAATAAAGCCACTCCAGAGTTTCTTCTGATCAGGCTTGGATGGTATATCTTTTTTGAATTATTTTACTTTCTCACTATGTATATGTTTACTTTAGTGTAGGCTTATTGTAGACCATTAGTAAGTGGGACTTACATATTTATCAAGTCTGACAATCTCTGCCTTTTAATAGACATAATGAGATCATTTACATTTAATGTAAATTTTATAGATTTTATAGGATTGGGTTTAAACCTATTGTTAGGCTATCATTTTTGAATTTGACCTGATTGTTCTTTGTCCTTTTTTCTGCTTTCTCCTTGGATTATGTTTATGATTCCCTTTTATTTCATTTGTAGACTAGTTATAATTTTGTTTTATGTTTTTAATGGTTGCTTCAGAATTAAAATGTACTTTTTTTCTTTTACATGTCATAGTCTAACTGCAGGTAACTGTGTTCATTTACATATAGCATAAAGACCTTCAAATTACATTTCTTTTCTCTTCCTTTATACAATTTATCATATATATTACTTGTAAAAATTTTGTAAATCTGTAATACATTGTTAATATTTTATCTTAATATGTCAATTATCTTTAAAAGGGATTTAAAATATCCAAAATGAATGGTAAATTTATTATGAATTTTATATGCTTCAGGTTTTTTATTTCTTTGCTTAGTATAATTTCCATATATAATAATTTTCTTTCTTTTTTTTGTTTTTTTGAGACAGTGTTTTGCTCTTGTTGCCCAGGCTGGTGTGCAATGGCATGATCTCGGCTCACTGCAACCTCTGCCTCCTGGATTCAAGTGATTCTCCTGCCACATCCTCCCAAGTAGCTGGGATTAGAGGCATGTGTCACCACATCCAGCTAATTTTGTAATTTTAGTAGAGACGAGGTTTCACCATGTTGGTCAGGCTGATCTTGAACTCCTGATCTCAGGTGATCCGCCTGCCTTGGCCTCCCCAAGTGCTGGGATTACAGGCATGAGGCACCACACCTGGTTCATTTTCTTTATTTTTGAAACATTTTTCTTAAAAGCAGTCTTTGTTGGCAATAAATTTTGTTTTTGCTTTTCTGAATATTTATTTTGCTTATACTTTTGAAATTTATTTTTGTTGAATCTTGAATTTTAGGTTGACAAGTTTTATTTTCTTCTGTCAGTAATTTACATTGTTGCCCCATTGTGTATTGGGCCTTATATCAGTTTCTGAATACAAGTCCTCTGTCATTCTCTGTTCCACTATACAAAATATATATTTTTTTCTGGATGCCTTCAATATTTTATTTTAATTTTTGGATTTCAGCAGTTTGACTATGATATGTCTGCATGACTTTTTATTTATATTTACTTCATTTAGAATTTTCCGAGCCTTTCAATTTGTAGTTTGTTGTATTTTATTAAATTTGCAAAATTCTCATCTATTTTCATTAGATTTTTTTTCTTTTTTTAATTATACTTTTAAGTTCTGGGGTATATGTGCAGATGGTGCAGGATTGTTACATAGATATACACATGCCATGGTGGTTTGCTGCATCTGTCCCCCGTCATGTACATTAGGTATTTCTCTTAATGTCATTAGATATTTCTTGTCATTTTTTCTCATTCACTCTCCTTATGGGACTCTATTTAAAAGTATGCTAGTTTGATATTGACCCATAGCTCCAACATGCTTTGTTCTTTTTGTCCCATTCTATTTTTTAATATTTTTTCTGTTTGAGAAAATTTTTTTGACTTATAATCAAGCTCACTGATTGTTTTTTCTATTGTAATCTGGTTGTAAATAAGCCCCTCAAAAATCTCTTCTCTGTTATTAAGGTTTTCCTTTCTAGAAGTTTCATTTGATTCTTTCATCTCTCTGCTAAAACTCCTTATTTGTTCGTTCATGTATTTTACCTTTTCCACTAGATTCTTTAGCATATTCATCATAATTACTTTGAAGTTCATGTTAGACAGTTCCAATGTCTGGCCTATCTCTGGGTCTGATTCTGCTGACTCTCTTATCTATTGGAAAATGGACACTTCCTTCTTGTTTTTCTATCTATATTATGATATTTGATTGAATGACAGATATTGTGTGTAACAAAACACTCAAAAGGAGAAAATTGTATATATGTCCCAAATGGGTATGCCTCTTCAACTTTTAGGCCTTTATAGTTGGGGGTTGAGTCAATCTGGTCAGTAATTTTAAGCCAGGATTGAGTTTTCTTGTTGCCATAATTACATTTAGTGTTTCACAGGTTTCAAATTCCCCCGGTGGTAAATTGCTGATATCTTATGCTTTGACTGAGATCAGGACTACCAGAGAATGTTTCTCAGTGTTCCTCCTCCATCTTCTCTGAAACTGAAGCAGGTCTCTCCCAAGCTGTCTCCATCTTTCTGCAGTAGATTGCTATTGCTTGTTATTCAGGACAATACTTTGTGCATAAGCAGAGAGTAGAGTTCATGATTCTCCTGCTCCAGTGTTAGCATTTGGCAGAACCTGTGCATCTAAATTTCATGGACATGGCAGTCTCAGTGTGCCAGGCTGCTATTTTTTTTTTTTTTTTTTTTTGAGACTGGAACTCTCTCTGTCTTCTGTCACCCAGGCTGTTGTGATCACGGCTCACTACAGCCTCGACTTCTCAGCCTCAGTAGATCCTCCCACCTCAACCTCTTGAGTAGTTGGGACTACAGGTGTGTGCCACCATGTGCAGCTAATTTTTTTCTTTTCCTTCCTTTGTTTTCTTTTCTTTTTTGTAGAGATGGGGTCTTGCCATGTTGCCCAGGCTGGTCTCAAACTCCTGGGCTCCAGTGATCTGCCAAAGTGCTGGGACTACAAGTGTGAGCTACAGCGCCCAGCCCCTCTTTCTTAATCAAGGGTTTAGGTGCATTTGGTGACCTGCTTTCACGTTTTCCCATGGCAACCAAATTCTGCCTTATATCATTTAGGGTCTTTAGTGTGAGCAAATGATTGAGAAGCTGATCTGCTATGGTATATTTATAATACCAAGTGTAAATATGTAGAGTGACATATTTATAATACCTACAGTAAGTGAAAAAAAAGAAAAAGAAAAAAAAATGTGAGATCCTGTCTCAAAGGGTGTAGATTTCAAACCTCACAACTTGGTCTTAATACTATACATCTTTGAAACTATGCTGATTAAGGTTAATCTAAATGTCTTAAGTTTTCCTGTTTCTATTTTGGACACTTCCTTGAACCACAGTCTGTCAGGAGACAGATCAGGAACTTCAGATGCTCATGGTAACTCAGAAGCACAGAAGCTGTTGTTTAGGGAGGTAATGCATGTTGACATTTTGAGCTTAAAATTTACCAGGAGTTCTCACATTGTGAGCTTCAAAGAGATTACTACAGAGTCTTTAGAGATGAAATAGAGATTTTTCTACTCTATGTTCCCCATGAGAAAGTCCAGCTTTTAATAAAGTTAGATTCCAATTCTACTAAAATAAGTTTTTCTCTATAGATTCTATATCATACTTGATGTGGCATGTGGAAGGAAAAGTGTTAAATTTTGAAAACTTTAAATATTCTGACCTTTCAAATTTTGAGATTAATAAATGGAGGAGGCAGTTTTCCAGAGACTTGAAAGGGAAAAGGTGGGCTGATGAGAGACCAAGAAAAAACATTGAGAATTACAGGTAGATTTAGAAGAATTTGGGGCTGTATCAGCTGATTTTTATTGAAAGCAAACACATACCTAGCTGCTTTAAATTAGTTCAGGTTTGCAGGCACTGATGAATTTCATTTCAAAGTACAAAAAATACTTGCAGATCTGATTATATATCAAATGCTAGTCATTATGTGGAATTGTGGATCAAGAAAGAGGATTAAGAATATGAGAGATGAATGATCTTTTAATTTTCAAAATTCAAGAAAGCAGTAGATGCTGACTAGAAATAACATGGGTTTAACAAATGCTCAGTAAAATTATTTATTTATTAGGCATATAACTAGTGACAACTGATAAAAGGAGTTCACTAAAAACATTATGAATTTTCTAAGAACAAGTATTATCAGCCAATTTAATTTTCTTTCCTTTTAAACATAATGCAAATGCAGTGTTTTTTTGAGGCATTAGACAAAGTATCTCATGAATATATTGTAGGAATGTGGAAATAAATTGTGAAGTTGATTTATGGTCTTGATTAGAGGGTTCAGGTAACTCTGTCTTCAGCTCTGCCCTATTTAATATTTCATCAACAACTTAATTGAAGATAAACATGTCATGCTTAGCACATCTGAATGCAGCAGAATTAGGACAGTGGTTAACATGTTAAGTGGCAAAATCAGATATCTAGAAGAACACAATAGATAGAAATAACAAACTCAAATGGTATCTAAAGAAAATAACATAAAATCCTTCATTAAAATTTTAAGAAGTAAATCATATAGCATAGACAAGTTAACTTTGGGCCTAAAAAGTATTTATTCACTTCTTTTTGTTTAGCATAAGCTTATACTGACAGGTAGGCTGAGAGCATTACTTTTTTTTTCTTTTCATTTTGCTTATTCCTCTAAGTCTGCCTATATTAAGGCATTGCTCTTTAGAAGGGAACAATGCTTATGACAACGCACATTGGTGCTGGCTTGGCAAGAATCAGCGAGCCTGGTTTAGGCCAATTCAGTGACCCAGACTGTGGTTGGAAAATGATTTTGGTAACGGATATTCAAAATAAGGACATTTGTCAAAGTTCTGAGATTCAGTATTTGGAGTAAGGGTAGGCATAATCAGGCCCTCAGACCAAATCCAGTCTACCTGTTTTTATATGACTGGTAAGCCAAGAATGGCTCTTATGTGTTTAAATAGCTGAAAAGGAAGATTAAAAGAACAATAATATTTTCTGACACTTGAAAATTATTTGAAATTAAAATTTAAGTGGCTATAAATAAAGTCGTATTCAACCACATTTTGCCATTAATACATTAGGTTTTCTACCTCATTCTTAATGACCTTAGAGCATCTTTTTTTAGTGCCAAGAACATATGATGAATCTCTTAGATTAACATTTATGCTTTTTGAAAATATTTTTGGAAATGCTTTTATAACCAATGCAACAAACTTTACATGTTCATCAAAGTAACCAGGTAAAGAGAGAAATTTCCTGAGCCCTATTTCTTAAAAACTTTAAAGCCTTATTGGATATAATTAAACTAATTTGATATTCTAGAATTTAAGTTTTAATCATAAAATTTTACTTTATTTTAGAGAATACTATAAGTGAAAATCTTTACTTTTTAATATACAATTTAAAATTTTGTCTTATAAATTAGTTTTCTCCATATAATTATAATCATAAACACTAAAAAGAAAAAACAAAAAACAAATTGTATTTTAAATAATCAACATGTAACTAAACCGTCTAAAGAATATAAGAAAAGATCAGAAAAAATAAGAATTTCCATCCATCTTTGATATTTTAACAACTAAAATAATAATCCTGAGTCAGAGAACTTTACCTCTTTCTCACAGATTAAGTTGGACTTGATTTTGACTCCACATCAACCACAAATATTTCATGATTAAAATATTATTCTGAAATAATTTGTTAAGAACTGGAAAATTTGGCTATCTCTGGCCATTTTTCTCCAAGGAAATTTGCCAAAGATGTGCACTAGCAAAATAGACAACTTTAGCTTTCAGCATCACGTAAAAGCTATATCCAAATCACAGGATCAATGGCCGATGTACACAGGAAAAGGTGGAGGAATAATAAAAAAGGGTTGAGTGACCTGCAAAAGTTATGTAGGGAGTGGTTATTTGCACTTCGTTTCCTTCAAAGGCCTAAAACTTGGTCCCTGAACCTTTATTAATTTTGAAGATAGGGTTCTTTAGACCCTACAGTTGAAAAATCAGGGCTTTTTGTTACAGTATATGTGAGTTTCCTCTTGTCATTTCATCTCTGATGTCTAGCAAGCTGAGTAATGGACACCAAATTGACTAAGCAGATTCTTTTCAAGGGTAAAATAAAGGAAACACTCATCATAATAATTTCTTATGCAGGGTGCTAGAAATTCATTTACTCACGAATTGATACAACTCCAAAAAATCCAATCCTTGGTCTTCTATCTATTACCAACCCCTTGGTGATTTCATCTGCTGTCTTTAATCTGAATCTATAATTTTATAATTCTGCATTTATATATCCATAATAAACCTTTCTTTGGAACTCTAAATATGTGTATTCAACTGCCAACTCAATATTGCCACCTAAATAGCTAATAAATACCTAAAACTCAACTTGTCCAAAATTGAAGTTCTAATTACTTACCTAAAACTTCTCCAATTGAAACTTTCTTTGTCGCAGAAAATGATATCTCTTTCTATTGCTCAGACTAAACACCTGAGAGTGTTTTTTTTTTTTCCTTGACTTTTCTCTTTCTCTTCCAACCTACATCCAATTGGTCAAGAAATGCTGTGGGTTTCACCTTCTGAATAAAGCCAGAAGCCGAATGCTTCCCATGACCTGCAATGTTTCCCTTCTGGTATGAGCCACCTTCATCCCTTCCCTGGATTATTTCGATAACCCCAGCAGGTCTTTCTTCTTCTACCTGTGCCTGCCTACACTTAGTCTCAACACAGCAGCCAACTTATGTCAGATCACATCAGTCCTCTGCTCAACACCTGCAATGGCTTATCCCTTCACTCAGAGTAGAAACCCAGTCCTTACGATGCTTTTCAAGGCCCTTAAAGATCTTACCTTCCTTAACTTCTTCCCATTATTTTTTATTATCTGTATTAACTTTTACTTTGCTTCTGTAGCAAAGTACCACAGACTTAATGGCCTAAAATAACACAAATTTATTTTCCTATAGTTCTTTAGGCCCAAAGTCTGATGTGGGTCTCACTGAACTAAAATCAAGGCATTGGCAAGGCTGTCTGTCTTCCTTCTGGAGGACATCAGTTTCCTTGCTTTCTCCAGTTTTTAGAGCCTACCTTCATTAGTTGACTCATGGCCCCATTCGTCATCCCGCAAATCAACATCACATAATTCCAGCCTCACTTTTTGCCTTCCTCTTCCAATTTGAGAACCTGGTGATTACATGGGACCCACCAGCATGAGCCAATGCACTCTCTCTATCTTAAGGTCATTTGATTAGCAACCTTAATTCCATCTACATCCTTAATTCCCCTGTGCCATGTAATGTAACATATTCATAGGTCCCAGAGATCAGGAGAGAGACATCTTGGGAGGAAGGACATTCTCTGATTACATTATCTTTACCTTCATTCTGCTCTAGGCACACACACTGTTCCATGAATTTTCCAGACACACTCCAGTTAGGACTGTTCTTCCAGTTTATTCCCTTGCCAAGGATGTTCTACCCCATGTTCATACTTGGATAACTCCTTCACCTTCTTAAGAAGTCCTCCTTTGCCATCCTATTAAAATTAAAATCTACCCAGACATCCATTCTTGAATTCTATAGCGCTTTCTATGTTCCAATGTACTCTATTTTTTTTGTTATTTATTACACTTATTGTTTATTATGTTTCCCCTTCCACTTTTGTGAGATATTTGTCTTTTTTATTTGTCAGGTATCCCAGACCTGAAACAATGCTTGTTACCCAGCAGTACTGAATAAACATCTACTGAGTGAATAAAGCGAGCAAAATATTTTATTGCTAGAAATCCTCCGTTTTCCTGAAGTAAAATGTAATTATGACATCATAATCATGAAGTCTATTGCTACCTTGAAACCAGGCCAAAAATTTCTGTTTATTCCTGCCACATGCTGCATATTTCCTTAGAAAAGATTATTGTGTGCATTCTTAGCATTTAATTTATTGGAGTCACTATCAAAGCAATTATGCAGCTTTGTAATTAAGTAGGACATGAATATGCTTGCTTTTGTGGTGGGCATAAATCACAGTCTACCAACTTAGCTGGGCAAGTCCCTTTTCATTTTTTATAACTCAAATTAATATCTAACCCCAAGCTAGTATTTTACTGATCTAGTAGAAAACTGAACATCTGTCTTTTTAGAGACAGAACCAAGATATTGGTAGAGAGTGAGTGGATGGACATTAGTTCTCCATCACAGATCTAGCAAATGCTATGGAGACCTAAATCACCCATATCCACCTTTCCTCTTCAGGCTCAGTGGTTGTGCACTGGGACCTATGGCTTTCTTGCAAGAATGTCAGTGACCAAAAGTACAGGTTAGGAAGGAAGCTATAGCTTCTCTTTAATCTTCAGAACCATAGTCCTCTCTCTCGCTTCTACCTATAAAGCTGAAAAAATCTCTTTTTAATCTTTGGTCATTCGTTTTTGTAGACATTCTGTTTATGTCTTCAAACTCCTTTCTCTGTTTCTAATCATCTTTAAATGTTCTAAATTATCCTAAGAGCTTAGGCTTTCAGAAAGCAAAAACCAGAGAGACTACCATGTTATTTTGATTTTGACTCTGATATACAGCTTCTTATGGGCATGAACAGCTAGTGGCTTCTTTAAAGAAAAAGAGAGAAAAATGGGGGGAAATAAAAACAATGATATCTCAAATTACACAAAACTTATTTTTAAAACTACCTTTTCTCAGGTGAAGATCAATGCCTCAGGGAGGTTATTAAATTCTCCTCTTCCTTGCTTTGCTAAGTGATTTTTGTGTCAAACAGGTGACCTCTCAGATAAATTGGGTAGGCATTTAAAACGCTTTTGAACATTTCACAATTTTTTCGATCAAATAATTTTTTAAGATAGCTTCATGCATGCTATTGATTATAAAGCCTTAATGATATGCACAATCACAGCCATATTAAGAACAAACAAAGCTTTATATAATTTAAGAGTGGGTTTAGTCTTAGTTGTTCTATGAAGAGGGGAAGGTAATTTAGAGTAAAAATTACTTCACCCTTTAGGAAATTTATCTGTGCTGGAAATTTACTCCTTTGTCTAGTTGTTACTGAAAACATCTTTTAGGCATGTATTTTCTTTGAGCCATTTCTTGTTAAGGACTCACTTCCTTCAAGTAAAATTACATAATCTTTTCAGGAAAGGGAAAAAAATCCACTTTCCCCCCCTTTTCTAATGGTCATATCTAGCAATTCCTTTTTTAAAACATTTTTATTGTGGTTATATATATATATTACATAAAATTTGTTATTTTAACCATTTTAAGTATACAATTCAGTGGTTCTAAATACATTCACAGTGTTGTACAACTATCATTATTACCTGTTTCCAAAACTTTTTCTGTCACCCCAAACAGAAACACCTACAACTCCTAACAGCCCCTGGTAACTTCTTCTTTGTTTTCTGTGTCTATGAATTTGCCTATTTTAGATATTTCATATATGGAGCCATTCAATATTTTGTCCTATTGGGATTGGCCTATTTCACTTACCATAATGTTTTCAAAGTTCATCTACATTGGGCATGTTTCCGAACTTCATTTCTTTTTATGGCTGAATGATATTCCGTCATACATATATAACACCTTTTATTTATTCATGTGTTAATGGACTCCTGGGTTATTCATATCTTTTGGCTATTTTGAATAGTGCTAAAATGAACTTTCACATTCAAATATCTTTTTGAGTTCTAGCTTTTAATTATTTGAGGTATATACCTAGCAGTGGAATTGTTTGATCATGTGTGATTCTTTTTAACATTTTGAATTGCCAAACTGTTTTCCACAGTGGCAGCACTATTTTACATTTTCACTAGTAATGTATGAGAGTACCAGTTTCTTCACATTCCTGTCAAAACTTCTTATTTTCTTTTTTGTTATTTTTATTACAGCCATCCTAGTAGGTGGTTTAAATTATTATTTTTATTACAGCCATTTTATTGTGGTTTTAATTTGCATTTCCTCAGTGACTGATGATGCTAAGTATCTTTCCATGTGCTTATTGGCTATTTGCATATCTTCTTTGGATAATTTTCTATTCAAGTACATTGCCCATTTTTCAAAAAAAATAGACAATTCTTTTCGCTTAGGTTGGTCTTGGCTATGTGGGCTCTCCTTTGGTTCCATATGAAGTTTAAAGTGGATTTTTCCACTTTTGTGAAGAAGGTCAATGGTATCTTGATGGGGATAGCATTGAACCTGTAAATAACTTGGGGCAGTATGGCCATTTTTATGATATTGATTCTTCCTAACCATGAGCATGGAATGTTTTTTTCATCTGTTTGTGTCCTCTCTTATTTCCTTCAGCAGTGGTTTGTAGTTCTCCTTGAAGAGGTCCTTCACATCCTTTGTTAATTGTATTCCTAGGTATTTTATTCTCTTTGTAGCAATTGTGAATGGGAGTTTGCTCATGATTTGGCTCTCTGTTTGTTTGTTATTGGTATATAGGAATGCTTGTGATTTCTGCACATTGATTTTGTGTCCTGAGACTTTGCTGAAGTTGCTTACCAGCTTAATGAAATTTTGGGCTGAGACATTGGAGTCTTCTAAATATACCAATCACATCATCTGCAAATAGAGACAATTTGACTTCCTCTTTTCCTAATTGAATACCCTTTATTTCTTTTTCTTTCCTGATTGCTCTGGCTAGAACTTCCAATACTATATTGAATAGGAATGGTGAGAGAGGGCACCCTTGTCTAGTGCCAGTTTTCAAAGGGAATGCTTCCAATTTTTGCCCATTCAGTATGATATTTGCTGTGAGTTTGTTGTAAATATCTTTTGTTAATTTGAAGTATGTTCCATCAATTCCTAGTTTATTGAGAGTTTTTGCATAAAGGGCTGTAGAATTTTGTCAAAGGCCTTCTCTGCATCAATTGAAATGATCATGCGGTTTTTGTCTTTGGTTCTGTTTATGTGATGGATTACGTTTATAGATTTGCATATGTTGAACCAGTCTTGAGTCCCTGGGAAGAAGCTAACTTGCTTGTGATGGATAAGCTTTTGGATGTGCTGTTGCATTCAGTTTGCCAGTATTTTATTGAAGATTTTTGCATCAATGTTCATCAAGGATATTGACCTATAATTTTCATTTTTAGTTTTCTCTCTGCAGGGTTTTGGAATCAGGATGATGTTGGTCTCATAAAATGAATTAGGGAGGATTTCCTCTTTTTGTATTGCTTGGAATAGTTTCAGAAGGAATGGTGCCAGCTGCTCTTTGTGCTTCTGGTAGAGTTCGGCTCTGAACTCATCTGGTCCTGGACTTTTTTTGGTTGGTAGGCTATTAATTGCTGCCTCAACTTCAGACCTTGTTATTGGTCTATTCAGGGAGAAGGCATCATGCTATGTGACTTCAAACTATACTACAAGGCTACAGTAATCAAAACAGCATGGTAGTGTCCCAAAACAGAGATATGGAACTGGAAAAGACCAATGCAACAGAATGGAGGCCTCGGAAGTAACACCACACATCCACAACCATCTGATCTTTGACAAACCTGACAAAAACAAGCAATGGGGAAAGGATTCCCTGTTTAATAAATGGTGTTGGGAAAACTGGCTAGCCAAGTGCAGAAAGCTGAAACTGGACCCCTTCTTTACACTAAAATTAATAAGTGGTTTTGGGAAAACTGGCTAGCCATTTGCAGAAAGCTGAAACTGGACCCTTCCTGACACCTTATACTAAGATTAACTCCAGATAGATTAAAGATTTAAACATAAGACCTAACACTTTAAAAATCCTAGAAGAAAACCTAGGCAAAACTATTCAGGACATAAGCATAGGCAAGGACTTCGTGACTAAAGCACCAAAAGCATTGGCATCAAAAGCCAAAATAGACAAATAGGATCTAATTAAACTTAAGAGTTTCTGCACAGCAAAATAAACTATCGTGAAAGTGAACTGGCAACCAACGGAATGGGAAACAAATTTTATAATCTACCCATCTGACAAAGGGCTAATATTCAGAATCTACAAAGAACTAAAGCAGATTTACAAGAAAAAAACAAACCCATTCAAAAGTAGGCAAAGGATATGAACAGATACTTTTCAAAAGAAGACATTTATGAGGCCAAGAAACATATGAAGAAATGCTCAACATCACTGGTCATTAGAGAAATGCAAGTCAAAACCACACTGAGATACTATCTCATGCCAGTTAGAATGGCGATCATTAAAAAATCTGGAGACAGATGCTGGAGAGGATGTGGAGAAACAGGAACACTTTTACACTTTTGCTGAGAGTATAAATTAGTTCAACCATTGTGCAAGACAGTGTGGCAATTCCTCAAGGACCTAGAAATAGAAATTCCATTTGACCCAACAATCCCATTACTGGGTGTATACCCAAAGGATTTTAAATCATTTTATTATAAAGACACATGCACACATATGTTCATTGTGGCACCGTTTATAATAGGAAAGACCTGGAACCAACCCAAATGCCCATCAATGATAGACTAGATAAAGAAAATGTGGCACATATACATCATGGAATACTATGCAGCCATAAAAAACAATGAGTTCATGTCCTTTGTAGGGACATGGATGAATCTGGAAACCATCATTCTCAGCAAACTGACACAAAAACAGAAAACCAAACACTGCCTGTTCTCACTCACAGGCGGATATTGAACAATGAGAACACATGGGCACAGGGAGGGGAACATCACACACTGGGTTCTTTTGGGACATGGGGGGCTAGGAGAGGGATGGCAGATGGTGGGGAGGTTGGAGAGGAATAACATTGGGAGAAATACCTGATGTAGGTGATGGGGGACTGTAGGCAGCAGACTATCATGGCATGTGTGTACCTATGCAACAATCCTGCAACATCTGCACATGTACCCCAGAACTTAAAGCACAATAAAAATAAAAGAAAAGAAATTAAACTTTATTATTTAGAACAGTTTTAGGTTCTCAAAAAACTTGAAGGATGGTACGGGGATTTCACACATACTCCTTTCCCTACATATACATAGCATCTCCAAATATCAAAATTCTTTACCAGAATGATGAATTGATTATAATTTATGAACCTAGATTGTTACAAAATTATCATCCAAATTCCATAGTTTACATTAGGATTCTCTCTTAATATTATATGGGCTGTAACAAATGTATAATGACATATATGCACCAATATAGTATCATGCAGAATAACTTAATATCACTAAAAATAAATCCAACCCTCCACCCAACAGCCACTGATACTTTGACTCTCTCCATTGATTTACCTTTTCCAAAATGTCATATAGTTGAAATCATGCAGTATGTAGTCTTTTTAGATTGGCTTACTTGACTTAGTAATATGAATTTTAGTTTCCTACATGTTGTTTCATTACTTGATAACTCACTTCTTTTTCTAATGCTGAATATTCCATTGTCTTAATGTCACAAAATTTATTCATTCACCTTCTCAGGTACATCTTGGTTGCTTCCAACATTTGGCAATTATAAATAAATCTCCTGTAAACATTCATGTGATGGTTTTTATGTGGATATAAGTTTTAAAATTCATTTGGGTAAATACCAAGGAATGCAATTTATGGATCATAGGAAAAGAGTGTGTTTAGTTTCTTTAAAACAAAATTGCCAAACTGTCTTCCAACATGGATATACTATTTTGCATTCCTACTAGCAATGAAATAGAGTCCCTGTTGCCCCACATTCTTGCCAGTATTTGGTGGTATTAGTGTTTTACATTTTGGCCATTCTGATAGATGTGTAGTGATATCTCATTGCAATTCCCTAGTAACATGTGTTGCTGAGTATCTTTTCTTATGCTTATTTTCCATCAGTATAACTTCTTTGATCAAATGCTTGTTCAGGTCTTTTGACATTTTTAAAGATGTGTTGTTTGAAGAATTGTTTGTATATTTTGGATATGGCTTTACATACGTGGTTTGCAAATGTTTTCTTCCAGTCTGCAGCTTGTATTCTCATCCTCTTAATAGTCTTTCATGGAATAGAAGTTCGTTAATTTTAATGAAGTCCAGGTAATTAATTATTTATGTGATGGTTTGTGCCTTTGGTGTCATTGCCACAGCCGAGTTCATTGAGGTTTTCTCCTGTTATCTTCTAGGAATTTTACAGTTTTGCATTTTACATTTAGGTCTGTGACCCATGTTGAATTAATTTTTGGGAAAGGTGTAAGGTATCTAGATTATTTTTTCTTGCATGTGATATTCAGTTGTTCTAGGATCATTTTTTGAAAAGACTATCTTTGCTCCATTATATTGCCTTTCCTCCTTTGCTGAACATCAGACATTTATGTAGGTCTACTTCTTGGCTCTACATTCTGTTCTATTGATCTATTTTTTCTTACACCAGTACCATTCTACTATGATTACTGTCGATTTATAGTAAGTATTGAAGTCATGTAGTGTTAGTCCTTCAACTTCTCCTTCAAATGTTGGCTGCTCTAGGTCATTTACCTCTCCATATACTTTAGAAGAAGTTTATCAATACACACAAAGTAACTTGCTGGGATTTTTACTGGGATTCCATTGTACCTATAGATCAGGTTGAGAAGAACTGACATCTTGATAACACTGAGTCTCCTTATCTATAAACATGGGCTACCTCTTCATTTATTTAGTTATTCTTTTATCTGTTTTAACAGAGTTTTGTAGTTTTCCTCATATAGATCTTTTGCATATTAGATTTATACCTAATATTTTACTTTGTAGGGTATTAATATAAATAGTATTTTGTTTTCAATTTCAAATTTCACTTGTTCATTGCTGGTATATAGGAAAGTGATTAACTTTTATATATTCATTTTGTATATTGTGATCTCACTATAATTGTTTATATGTTCCAAGCATTGTTTGTGTGTGTGTCAATTCTTTTCAGATTTGCACACAATCATGTTTTCTGTGAATAAAGACAGTTTTATTTCTTCGTTTTCAATCAGTGTATCTTGTATTTCATTTTTTTTATTTATTGCATCAGTTAAGATTTTCAATGTGTTGTTGAAAGGTGGTTGTGAGAGAGGACATTTTTTACCTTGTTCCTGGTCTTAGAAGGAAAACCTCTAGTTTCTCAGCATGAAGTGTGACATTATCTGTAGGTTTTTTGCAGAGTTCTTTATAGAGTTTAGGAAATTCCCCTCTATTCCTGGCTTGCTGGGTGGTTTTTTTTTTTAAATTGTGAATAGATGTTAGAGTTTGTCAAATGCTTTTTCTACATCCATTGATATGATAATGTGATATTCTTCTTTAGCTTGCTGATGTGATGAATTACATTTTTGAATTTAGAACTAGCCTTGCATACCTAGGATAATTCCCACTTGGCCTTGGTGTTTAATTATTTTTATACATTATTATACTTGATTTACTAAAACTTTGTTGAAGATTTTGACTCTGGTATTTATGAGAGATATTAGTCTGCAGTGGGATTTTTTGTTTGGTTGGTTGGTTGGTTTTGTTTTTGTCTTTTGATGCCTTTGTCTGATTTTCATCTGATTTAAATGCCTTAGTCTGATCAGCCTCACAGAATGAATTAGAAAGAACTTCTTCTGCATTTTGAAGGGAAAATATTACAGAGAATTTATATAATTTTTTCCTTAACAATTTGGTAAAATTTTTCAGTAAGCATATTGGGGCTTGGTTCTTTCTGCTTTGGAGGGTTATTAACCATATATTCAATTTTAAAAATAGATACAGAACTATTAAAAGTGTCTATTTCTTCTTGTGTGCATTTTGGCCAATCATGTTTTTCAAGGAATTGGTACATTTCATCTAGATTATCAAATTTGTGGGCATAGAGTTGTTCATAATATTTATTATGCATTTAATGTTCATAAGATCTGTAGTGATGTCCTTTTTCACTTCTAATTTTAATAACTTGTATATTATTTCTTTTTTTCTTGGTTATCCTGGGTAGAGGTTTACACATTTTTTGATTTTTTCACAAAGCTGATTTTTGATTTTGCTGATTTTCTCTATTGATTTCCTATTTTCAATTTCATTGATTTCTGCTATAGCCATTATTATTTATTTTATTCTGCTTAATTTGGATCATATTTTCTCTTCTTTTTCTGTTCTTCTGAAGTAGAACTTAAGTGATTGATTTTAGATATTTATTCTATTCTAATATACATGTTGGATGCTATAAATTTCCCTCTAAATACTGCTATCACTGCAACCCACACATTTTGATAAGTTTGATTTTCATTTTTGTTTAATTCAAGATACTTTTATATTTTTCTTGATATTTCTTCTTTGTGTCAAGTGTTATTTGAAAGTGTGCTATTTGATCTCCAAACATTTGGGAATTTCTCAAATATCTTTCTATTGTTGACTTGTAGTTTAATTCCATTGTTCTTTGAGAACAGACATTGAATTATCCCTATTCTTTTTAATGTGTTAAGGTGTGTTTATGCACCATAATGTGGTCTCTCTTGGTAAATACTCTGTGTGAGTTTTAGAATAATGTTTAATCAGTTTTTGTTGAAGAATCAGTTTATTGGTGTTGCTGTTTAGTTCAACTATGTCATTATGGAATTTTTGCCTGCTGGATCTGTCCATTTCTAAAAGAAGGGTATTGAAGTCTTCAACAATAATTGTGGATTCATCTATTTCTCTTTAAAACCCTATTAGTTTTGCCTCAGATATTTTAATGCTCTGTTGTTAGGTGCATACACTTTATAATTTTTTATGTCTTCTTAGAGAATTGACCGCTTTATCATTACATAATGCCCTTCTTTATCTCTATTAAATACTCTTGCTCTGAACCTTTGCTTCTGGACTACGAACGTCACAAGTGCTTCTCAGTTTTTCCCTCCTTAAGGTGACATGGGATTACTAGAATTGGGTGGAGTTGGCTATTTCCATTCTCCTACATGAGAGGCTGGAGAGGGCTCCAGTTGGGTATTTTTCTTGCCCCAGGTTGATTAGGTGCTGAGAAAAACCTGTTAGTTTATGCCTTGGTAAATAGTTTCTCTTGAGGACAGGCCTTTAAAAGAACAAAATGTTCTTGTTTATTTCAAAATGGTTAATTTACCCTCCCTGTACTATGGGGAAATTTTTCTTCTATCTTTCCTCTGAAAACTGGTTGAGTTTCTAGAGGTAAAAGTCACAAATGTATGTGAGCCCCCTTATAATTAGATCTCCCTGGAGTTTTTAACTCTCTGACTTGTCCACATTGACCTGGAAGCAATTCATTAATTGCAGTTTTGGTTTTCCTACTACTGTGGCAGTGGGTCCCTCAGAGGTTTCTAGTTGTGCTTTGGTAACTTGGTGATCCTTTGTATTCACCTGTCAATTCATCCAATTTGTGGGGCAGTGTTTTGCCCTGTGGCTTCACTATTCTGACAGATCTCTGAAGCATTGTTGATATTTCATTTTGTTTAGCTTTACTTTTTGTTGAGATGAAAGGAAGAATTCCAAGCTTCTTTAATGCTGAACCAAAAATCAAAGCCTCTCCTTTGTTTATCTTTAAATTGGGTTTTCTACAAGACTTTCTGTTCATCTAGGGTCAGTTTAAGTAATTTGTTTGTTTCTAGGAATAACAATTCCTTTTTAAAAGGAGTTGTGTTTCTTGTGTAAAGCAGAAAGCTGAAGTTTATATCACTTTATTTCAGATCATAAACTTTCATCCTGTACCTTAGCTCCTCTTAAAACTGAAATGTTCAACTTTTGCATTAATTATCTGAAATTATTTATCTCAATCTTTAAAATAAATTCCATAAGCCTCTTACACAAACATCTATATCCTATGACTAATTTTGTCTCATCAGTAGTGTTACAAAGGACTGTGATGTGTGGTTTGCTGTTAAATAACCAAATTTCTACCATCCTACCGCATCTGTCTCCTCTCTCCTCACTGATCAATGGAAGCATATCAAGGTTTCTCTTGCAATAAGTCTGTTCTAACTGTGTAGGTGCTTAAAATTGACTCATCCCTCAACTACCTGAAAATGGTTACACTAATACGTTTTGAAAGTGCATTTCACTTCTTAAAGGTGATAAGCTTGCAATATGTTAAAACAGTGATCCTTTAGAAATATCACTGTATGTGTACAGAAGTGTTCTAACAATGTTAGCAGTGATACAGTAATAGGAAAATAGGCAGAATTTAGATGTTAGATCAATAGGTCCAGCTCAGAATTTCAAGAGGTGCTTTATAATACTTGCTCATGTTCTTGTATGAGGATGTCACGATGTAAGTGTTTTTTTTTTTCCAACAAGAATGATGATATTGTGTATATCACTATATAAAATAGACAAATGGCTAATATACAAAAGAGAGAAAACATAGCTGTCATGTAAAAAGTGGTTTTTGTTTCTCTTTATCTCTTTTCTCTTTTTAAATAATGACACTGCTCATTCTGTTTCACAGATACAATTTGTGAGGAAAAAATTATAATGGAGATAAAAGTTCAGCAAATGAAAGAAATATGAGAATTATGTTAGCACATTAAATTCTGTGAAAACACAATTTATGGTAAAAAAAAAATTTGGCATCAGGGCAATTATGAGCAGGTGCCTTACAACAACTAACCTCTCAACTAGCCTTTGGACATGTGTTTAGACATTTGACTGTTGGTACCGGTTCTTCTGAGAATATTGTCTTTGGAAGCCTTCCCCAAGGAGTTTCTTTCCTCCTTCATCTTTTCCTAAGCTAGTGATGGCGATAGTCCCAGGGGGCTTCTGTTTTGCTTCCAGGGCTCTGTGACTATCACTGCCTCTAGTAGGAGACTCCCCAAGGATCTCACAACTACCTCCATAACCAGGCTCTCCAAAACTGAAGCTGTGCCGTCTTCGCTAAAGAATAAGCTCATCTCTTGCCTTGAAATTTGGTTACTCGCACCCTGACTATAAAATATCATAGAATAAATAAAGATAAATCATGCTAATAAACGTGAACTTTAAAAAAAAACTATAACTATTACTGAACTTCTGTCTAAATTATTCCCACATCAAATACAAAAGCTATTGCAGTTAGCTCTAAGGCATAATAATTTCCGCTTTCTTCTGAAAAGGAGCATGTTCAAGCTGTCAACATAAGCTAAGGACCATTTCCCTAAAAATTGGAGGAATATTGTTCTGTCTCTCAGTAATTATGCTGCTTTCACAAAACATTTCTCCAAAGATCCAAGAAGTAGTATTCCATCTGGAAAACTAGCAATTTCAAATTCAGTATTTTTGCTAATTATTATGGTATAGGCCTTCCAGATATAATTTTAGGGATTCCTAAAAGCATTTTGCTAATGATAAATTGACTATAAACATTTTGGTTCAATATATGTTACAGAATCATGCCATCTTTATCTTTTACTCTTAAAATTACTAGATAAAAATACTTTGCTTAAAATACAGGTCTTAATTTAAGTAAGCAACATAAAAGTAAATATTTATACAATAGGTTAGAGCATGACTATTTATTTTACAGAAAAGAAACAAAACCTTAGCTTATATCCAGGGCTGGTAAACTATCATCTGCAGACTAACTGTTTTTGCAAATAAAACTTTATTGGAACACGGTCATGTCCACTCATTTACATTTTCCTATGGCTACTTTCCTGATACAAGGGCAGAGTTGAGTAGTTACAACAAAGATTATATGGCATGGAAGGCTTAATATATTTACTATGTGGAACTTTACCAGAATAAATTTGCTAATACCTGGCTTAGATTTTCAAACAGGAGTGTTTTCAATGATAGGCATCTCTGATGAATTTTGGGATTTTCTTGATAAAACTTAAGCTTAGTCATGACTTTTGGGGAATGCATCTGCCATTATTTATATGAGAATAACCCATACTTAAAATGACTTTGAAAAGCCTTATAGTTTCCTTTTAATGCAGAAAGTCATTGGTTAATTTTCTATTAAAGGATGAGAGGTGATGCATCGTTCTAACCTTTTTATAGTAAGGACAGAATTGTTTGTCTATCAGCAGCAACCTATGTTTATATTAAGTAACCAACCGTGCTCATATTTCTTTTTTTTTGATAGGCCTTTTTTATTATTAGACTTTAATAATAAAAGTTATAGGGCACATGTGCAGAATGTGCAGGTTTGTTACATAGTTATACACATGCCATGGTGGTTTGCTGCATTCATCTCCCTGTCATCTACTTGATAAAGAAAATATAACACATACACACCATGGAATACTATGTACCATGTTCATATTTCATATCAATGGATGGGGTATGGCAGGGAGTGGGAGCAAAGACTAAATTGGCTTTTGGTTTTTAATACTTCTTCATCAATATCTGTAACTTTTTTGCTGCTTACACGACATTCACATAGTGCAATCCTCTATCTTTTCTGTACTTGTACCCAGGCTGATTGCACTGTTGAAGAAAATGCTCACATCAGTTCAAATTGGAAACACCAGATACTCATGATCTAACCTCAGTCAAGCTTTCCTAAATTTTTTTCTATATCTCCAGTCATCTCCATTTCTCTTATCATATATTTATTATATAACTTCATCATGATTCTTTCCTCATGAAGTACTCTCAAAACATTATGTTTACCTCTTCTTTTATCAAAGAGCAACTACCTCTATGTCTATCTCTTTCCCTCCAGCATGTATTAAATGTCTGTATCCAGACTAATTACTATCTGCATTTCTTTTTTAAAAAAATAATTAGATTTCCTTTGCTTTTTATAGTATTTTAAGTTCTGGGGTACATGAGCAGAATGTGCAGGGTTGTTACATAGGTATATACGTGCTTTCTTTCATTTCAGGATAACATGGAGGATCACACTATAAAATAAAGCGTATGCAAATCAGAGCTCTTATCCCTAGAAAGATTGCTAATAATTTCAAAGATACAAGTAATCAGGCGGATGTGATGAAGCCAAGAGAGGTCCAAGACCTCCAGTGCAGCCTTTGCACCCAGTGATTCATTCCTAAAACACTCATCCGAGCCTTTGTTCCTGATCCCACTCCAACTTTTCTTTTTTTGAATATATTTTATTGCATTTTAGGTTTTGGAGTACATGTGAAGAACATACAAGATTGTTGCATAGGTACATGCATGGCAGTGTGATGTGCTGCCTTCCTCCCCATCACCTATATCTGGCATTTCTCCCCATGCTCTCTCTCCCCAACTCCCCACCCCCCCACTGTCCCTCCCCTATTTCCCCCGACAGACCCCAGTGTGTGATGCTCCCCTCCCTGTGTCCATGTGTTCTCATTGTTCAACACCCGCCTATGAGTGAGAACATGCAGCGTTTGATTTTCTCTTCTTGTGTCAGTTTGCTGAGAATGATGGTTTCCAGGTTCATCCATGTCCCTACAAAGGACACGAACTCATCGTTTTTGATGGCTGCATAATATTCCATAGTGCATATATGCCACATTTTCCCTGTCCAGTCTATCATCGAGGGGCATTTGGGTTGGTTCCAAGTCTTTGCTATTGTAAACAGTGCTGCAATGAACATGCATGTGCATGTGTCCTTATAGTAGAACGATTTGTAATCCTTTGGATATATACCCAGTAATGGTATTGCTGCATCAAATGGAATTTCTATTTCTAGGTCCTTGAGGAATCGCCGCACTGTCTTCCACAATGGTTGAACTAATTTACACTCCCACCAATAGTGTAAAAGTGTTCCTATTTCTCCACATCCTTTCCAGCATCTGTTGTCTCCAGATTTTTTAATGATCACCATTCTAACTGGCGTGAGATTGTATCTCAATGTAGTTTTGATTTGCATTTCTTTAATGACGAGTGATGATGAGCATTTTTTCATGTTTGTGGGCTTCATGTATGTCTTCTTTCGTAAAGCGTCTGTTCATATCCTTCACCCACTTTTGAATGGGCTTGTTTGTTTTTTTTCTTGTAAATCTGTTTTAGTTCTTTGTAGATTCTGGATATCAGCCCTTTGTCAGATGAGTAGATTGCAAAAATTTTTCTCATTCTGTTGGTTGCTGAGTCGCTCTAACAACTGTTTATTTTGCTGTGCAGAAGCTTTGGAGTTTGATTAGGTCCCATTTGTCTATTTTGGCTTTTGTTGCCAATGCTTTTGGTGTTTTGGTCCTGAAGTCTTTGCCTATGCCTATGTCCTGAATGGTTTTGCCTAGATTTTCTTGTAGGGTTTTTATGGTGTTAGGTCTTATGTTTAAGTCTTTAATCCATCTGGAGTTAATTTTAGTGTAAGGTGTCAGGAAGGGGTCCAGTTTCTGCTTTCTGCACATAGCTAGCCAGTTTTCCCAACACCATTTATTAAACAGGGAATCCTTTCCCCATTGCTTGTTTTTGTTGTGTTTGTCAAAGATCAGATCGTTATAGGTGTGTGGCATTGTTTCCGGGACCTCTGTTCTGTTCCATTGGTCTATATCTCTGTTTTGGTACCAGTATCATGCTGTTTTGATTACTGTAGCCTTGTAGTATAGTTTGAAGTCAGGTAATGTGATGCCTCCAGCTTTGTTCTTTTTCCTTAGAATTGACTTGGCTTTGCGGGCTGTCTTTTGTTTCCATATGAAGTTTCAGGTGTTTTTTTCCAGTTCTGTGAAGAAGGTCATAGGTAGCTTGATGGGGATAGCGTTGACTCTGTAAATTACTTTGGGCAGTATGGCCATTTTCACAATATTGATTCTTCCTAACCATGAGCATGGAATGTTTTTCCATCTGTTTGTGTCCTCTCTTATTTCATTGAGCAGTGGTTTGTAGTTCTCCTTGAAGAGGTCTTTTACGTTCCTTGTTACTAGCCACGCTCTGCCAGTGCAGATGATGCCTTTTCATTTGTTGCAACTCAGTTTAGATGCTGCTTCTTTCAGTAATCCTTCTCTGAATCCCTGTCTGGGCAGAGATGCTCCACCCATATGATTCCAGATACCTTTTGCTTCACTGCATCATGGACTCTCCTGGCTATATTGTATTTGTTTTTCTATCTTCTCCCTGGATAGTAAGCAACTTATAAGTAGAATATTTTTTCTGTATCTCTAGCTATTAGCCTGGTGCCTACACTAAATTAGGTGTTCAATAAATGCTTATTAACGGATAAAACATATTAAAGATCTCTGCCCTCTGGTACACTATAGGTTAGAATGGGAAAAGCCACATGGGGATAATTGATATAAGTACAGTGTAACAAGAGTTTTAGTATTTGAGAAAGCTCTAAGAAGATGAGGGGGAACCACTAGCTCTGCCCAGGTAGTCAAGGAGTATTTCACAAAGGTAGAGAAAAAATATAGCTGCATTTGGAAGAGAGAATATATTTTTCCAGGCATAGACAAGAAGGAAGGATGTGTGGGGTAGAGAGAATGCTACATCTGAAGTCATGATTATCATTCTGCAAAACTCAAATATAATGGTGAAAATTAGGTACTTCATGTGATAAATTATTCAAGTGTGATGCTTTTGTTTAGTTATAGAAAGCATCTGGTATTTAACTATTTATAAAGGAAGTGAATTTAGCCTAACATTTGTATTACTGGATGATGGAAGAATTTTTAAAATTAGTGCATAACTTGAAGACATACTTTTTGATGGCTCATTATGCAATGATTATTACAGATGTACTGTGAATTATTGATTTAGAAAGCAATTGAGTCTTAAAACTGCTAAAACTAAACTAATAAGCATTTCATTTTTTATGATTCATGCATCTGAGTACACAAGCCAGTTATTTGTTATTTAAACAATTATTGTTATTAATTGAATGTTCAAATAACAGGTGGAAGTTCTCCATCATTTGCCCTGACATTCAAGAAGAACTTTAAGGTAATATTGAAATCTTAAGGTAATATTTTCACTGTGAAAATGGATAGGAAAGATAGTTTTATAAAAGAAAGCAATGACGCACACATAAGCTGGTTTTAATGGTAAATGCAATGTACAACAGCCGATAAACATATCAAAATCTATAAATATTACATGTAGTGAATTGTAATTTGCAATAAGAACATTTCTCACTGATTGTTGGTATTGTCATTGTGATTTAATACTCATTACTTAGCAAGTTTGGAGAAGAATGGGCTGGGAGAAAGTATAGGAGCTATGTAGAGATTATGAAGGTTTCCCATGCTTTATGTACCCAGAGAATTTATCCAAACAATTGTTTATGGGTTTCTAAGTCTCCAGAGAAAAAAGGATGTGGTCCACAAGGATATTTACATATCAGTGAAACCAGGTCCTGCCCACAGAGGATTGTACATTCTACATCCCTGGAGAAACTAAAGAGAAGAGATATACAATGGAAATAGTGCAGAAGGGACAGAGAAGCTCTAGAAGAGTGATTCTTAACCTTCATTGATTATGTCTTTCTCCTACCCCCAGGAGTGGATATTTGGCAATGTCTGGAGACATTTTAATTTTCACAAGTGGGAGTTGCTACTGGCATTTAGTGGGTAGTTGCCAGGAAAGCTACAAACCATCTTATAATGCACAGGATTGTCTTCACAACAAAGAATTATTCAGCCCAAAATGTCGAAATAGTGCCAAGGTTAAGAAACTGCACCAGTACTGGCTGCAGTTGTTTTTTTATGTGAATAATGAAAAGAAATATGGTTAAGAAATGAATTGGCATTACCTTTTAGGTTATAAATGCAAAACATAGTTTTAGATGGTATGCACAATGAAAAATTTATGTGGCATATACAAAACAATATAAAGACAAAATGAAAATGTCTTGTCATCCCAGCATCCAGAGGGAACTATTATTAAATTTTAAAATTAATTACTAGAAATTATTGTGCAAATTTAGAAGGACACTATTAATCAGATGAGAAATCTGCTGCATTGGGAAAGGGTATGCCATCAAGGTAAATTGGTAGAAATAACATGAGAGAAAAGTTAAAGAAGAAACGTACAGGTTAATAAGAAGTTGTGAAGGGACAAACAAGAAGAGAGGAGCCCAGGAATGTATTTTGAATGAATTGAGTAAAGTGTTTGTAGTGACATGCATGCCCCACTTTCTATGGTTCTAGCAATGGGGTTAATATCTTCTAATAATGTTGAATTAGAAAATAAAAACAATACACTTGTAAATGAAATAAATAGTAGAAGCAGACACATTGGTTGGCAGGAATGAGTATGTGCACTATAGTCAGAATATGGTATCTTGGGGGAAGATTTTGTATAAATTGGTTTAACTGGACCTATATGAAAGACAATTTTGTATATGACATGCATTTGTTTCTTCCAGTGGTTTGACTCAACCAGTGCCAATCACCCTAACAACTAAAAATGAATATATCTTCATCTGTTCTCTATTTATTGACATTGTTGTACAGGAAACTTTGTATTAGGCAATGGTAGGACATTTTTGCTTGATGGTCTATGTCAATTGGTTTAGAATTAGAACAATTGTTACAGTCACTAAAACAGATCCCTCCTGTTTACCAAATTAATGAGATGAACAACAGGAATAGTACAAGGGGTTAACAACATGCACCATGTGAACACACGTGTGTTACAATTCTGTCATGTAAAAACTTGGGGTCATAAAGCATAGAGATTTAGTAGTCTGTTTTTTCATTTGGCATATGATATGAGAGTTTCTCATTTCATTAGTCTTCTAGACTTAATTTTATCTTCTGCACACAGATAATTCATCACATGACTCTACTGTAATTTACTAAACTAATCCCATTATTGAACATATAAGCTGCTTAGAACTCTCCTCTTTTATAAAATATCTCACATCAAGCATCATTATACATTGGCTTTCAAAATGAAATATATTTAGAAATAAACATTGGGTGTACAATCAATCCATTGGACTGCTTGCTATTAACAGCTTTATTGAAGTATAATTTGCATATCATGCGATTTACCCATCTTACACATATAATTCAATGATTCTTAGTGTGTTTACAGAGCTTTGCAACCACCACTACAATCTAATTTTAGAATATTTTCGTTACTCTGAAAAAAAAGTCAAAAAAAGTCTTGTGCCCATTTGCAATCACAGCCTTTCCTTAAGCATAATACTGATTTACTTTCTGTGTCTATAGATTTTCCTTTTTTGGACTTTTCATATAAATGGAATAATTGAATATGTGTTCTTTAGTGTCTGGTTTCTTTTACCAAGCATAATGAATTTGAAGTTCATCCATGTTGTCATGTGCATCAGTCCTTCATTCCACATTGGCTTTTGAAGCTATTAGTCACCTATCATGAGCATGTATGCTTTAGATGATTTAATTTAGAAACTTCTTTTTTTTTTCTCACAACTTTTATTTGAGGTTCAGCGGGGACATGTGCAGGTTTATTACATGGGCAAATTGTGTGTTGCAGGAGTTGGATGCGCAGATAATTTTGTTACCCAGGTAATTGACATAATACTCAATAGGTAGCTTTTCAATGTTCACCTTCTTCCCACCCTTCAGACTCAAATAGGCCCTGGTGTCTATTGCTCCCTCCTTTGTGTCTATGTATTCTCAATGTTTAGCTTCTACTTATAACTTCTGATGCGTCTTTCTATCTGGTGAGCAGGGTTGATGGCAGATCTTGGCTGAGTATCCACAGGCCTGTTACACTCCAGACTGTGAAGTTAGCTACCTTTATTTCAATATTTGGATGCAGTTTAGGACCTAAAAATTTCCCTGTTCTTCTCAGTTGGAAAACACATCATACCTTCTTGCATTTCTTTTCTCTAGATGAGTATTTCAGTCATAAGATTATCCTGTTAGCTCTAATAGTGATTGATCAAAAGATAAAATATATATGTTTGACTTGAAATTTTAACCTAACTAATGATACTTTGTTGGTGATCAGCCATGGATTTGATTTATCATGGTAAGATATCAAGAAACACAGACATATTTTTTAAAAGGAAGTCATCTTTTAAAAATCCATCAATCCAGAGTACTTAAATATAAATTTAGTAGAGGACAGCTTACTAAAACCTCATAAGCAAGAGCAGAGAAACAGTAGAATGGCCCAGGATATATTCTAAAATATCTGAGGGGAAGGGATGTTTTTTGTAAACATTATTAAAGGTCAAATTGTTTCAAAAATAAAAGCTAAGAATATAGCTAAAGCAGAGTGTGGTAGGCAGAATGATGACCCCCCAAATGTGTGCAAATCCTGATCCAAACTGAACTTGGCAGATGTGATTCAGGATCTTGAGATAGATTATCTTGGACTATCTGTGTAAACTCATATAATCACAAAGGCCCTTACAAGGGAAAGAGTGAGATAGAAGAGTTAGAGGAGGAGATGTGACGATGGAAGCAGACATCAGAGTCATTCACAACCATGGGCCAAGGAGTGCAGGAGGACTCTTGGACTCCTGTAGCTGGAAAAGGCAAGAAATGGATTATTCCCAGGAGCCTCTAGAAAAAACACAGGCCAGATTACTCCCTAATTCTGGCCAAGTTCAACCATTTTGGATTTCTGACCTTCAGAACTATAAAAGCATATATTTATTTTATTTTAAGCTACTAACGTTTTGGTAATTTGTTACAACAGCAATAGGAAACTAATGTATAGAGACTTATGATAAGGGGAGAGGGAGAAGACTCTGACCAGCCTTCAAGGGGAAATGTGAAGGAGAAGAATGCCAGGAAATCCTGAGCAAAGCCAGCTTCTGAAAGAGATGCTGGAAGCAGGCCTCCAGCAGCCGTATCCAGGCTGGGGCCTGATTTGTCTTCAAAAAGCTCCGAAACTCAAGTATCACACATCTTTCTACTCTCCCTTCCCCCAACACACAAATGGCTCCAAAATGACTAATTCCAGTTTACCTTCACGACGGGGCTTACCTAAAATATAATAAGTGCCCCTTTGTCTTAAAGTATGTTTTTACTTTGCCTTGGTATATGAGATTAAAATTGATATTACTAGGCAGATCTAGTTTTGCACCTTGCTTTTCCTACTTTCTAGCCGTGTCATGATAAGTAAGTAACATATTTAAAATTTAATGCCTGCATCTAAAATATGAGGAAATATTAGCATCTACCTCATGGAGTTGCTAAGATCAAATGAAACAAAATGTTGATGTTTATACAGACGTCGAAAACTCGCCATTATTTTTATCACCGCAACCCCCATCATTATCCTTTAAAATCACTTCGTACCTGTCACATAGTAAATGTTATCTGTGTTGCTAATATAAATAAAAACAAATTGGGGTCAGATAGAGCCTGGAAATTAAAGACCCTGAAAACAAACTCTGTGGATGTCACAGAATTGCTGATAGTTGGCTCCACTTACTTGCAGATTTGCTGTGAAAATAAAGCTACACACAGTGGTATTTCATCCTGCTCAGCAAGGCAGCCTCTTACTTTACCAGCTTTAAATAAAGTGGGATTACTTCAAACTTACTTCTAGAGCTTACTTAATGGAATTAATAATAATTTACTATTTTTCCCTTTCTGTATGATCATATAGTTGTAATTACAGGAAATTTTAAGAAATAAACTTGATTTGCTTCATAAACAAAAATTATATAACTGTGAGTAGCCTTGTATTCCCACTAAAATATCCCTGCATTTTCCCAAGTTACTTAATGTTTTATTTTTTACTACATATAGTTTTATAATATATCATGTGTTTAAACTTTATTTAGCTCCTTTGCCACAGTGGGATGTATCTTCAGTATCAAGTGTGCAATTGCAAATACTTTTTCACAATGACTATGTACAAAAAAGATGGACAGTGTCAGTACATTTTCCAGAGTAACTGTTTTTCTCTAATCACTTGAATTAATGAAAAAAGCCAGTGTCTGCTTCCTCAGGAAAGTTCATGATGCATTCCTTATGTTTGATTATTCGCATGGCTCCCTCTCATTCCTTCTTCAGATTGCTTTCAAATATTATCTTCTCAGGAGGCCTTATTATCCAACAACCACTTTATTTAACTATCGACTCTTCCTTTTTTAGCATTCATTCTCTCTGCTCTTCATGGTATCTTTCTCAGAAACACAATCTCTGACACAATATATATTTTACCTATTTCCTGCCTCATCTGTCTCTCTCTATATTTCATGAGGGCATGATTTTTGCAGATTTTGTTTACTTCTGTGTTACTAGCTCTTATAACAGTACCAGGCAAATTGCAGTCATTCAACAAATATTTATCGAGTTAATTAATTAGTTGTGCTTTGTGTCCTGCGTCTCCAGTTCTCTATTCCCAACAGGTTGAAGTACAACTGCAAAATAGTCAAAATCTCGTTTAATGTATTTACTGCAATTTGTGGGAGGGTATAAGAGATAGCTTGGTGACCGTTGTTGGGATATACCCCTTGTTCTCACAGAAATGTTGACAGATTACTAGGGAATTGAGGGAGGGATGATGATTATTTCTGGACTCAGAAGCTCAGGTGTAAGAGAATTTGAAATGAATTAGATCTGTATAAACCATCATGTATCACCTTAGACCGTTAGGCCTCGTAGATCATTAAATAGACCATTATCCCCATAGACCATTCTGTCTGATCTATGTGGCAGGCAGAGGAGGAGCCCAGGTGATACAGCAGCCAGGCATAGAGACCTGTGCCTTTCTCATGGTCACACAGAGGGTTTGGCTACCTCATGAGGAGTTGCTTTCTTCCTTATCACCACTGCATAGAAATGGACTAGTGACAGCTTACTTAATTTTGAAGTGGATTGAGAAATCGTAACTACTATAGTAGGGAGAGTTATAGACCTGACATGTCAAAATGCAAAGCACATTTAGGCTTTTATACAACCTTAATGAAAACATATGTACTGACTCATGGTGCCCTGGCTCCAACTCCAAGCAGCAATGTCCCTATTTTAGGATGATTTTGCTCACTGAAGTAGAGCCCTCTTCTCGTTCTTATCCGATTACCCTGGATTGAGAATTAACCAGGCATTATTTCCTAATTTGTTAGGGCTTAAACTCTTAGAGCGACCTTTTACTCTGTTTCAATTGGGATTGCAGAAGAAATCCAACCACACTGGTTTAACTAAATATTTTTTCCTGTCATGTAAAATGTAGTTCAGAGATAGCTAAATAATGTTATCAAGATTCTGTCTCTTTCTGCCTCCCCCTGTATGTGGCGTTCATCTCCTTGTTTAAAAGATGGTTGTAATCCCAACACTTTGGGAAGCCGCGGCAGGTGGATCACAAGGTCAAGAGATCGAGACCATCCTGGCTATGGTGAAACCCCTGTCTCTACTAAAAATACAAAAATTACCTGGATGTGGTGGCACATGCCTGTAATCCCAGCTTCTAGGGAGGCTGAGGCAGGAGAAGTGCTTTAACACAGGAGACGAAGGTTGCAGTGAGCTGAGATCATGCCACTGCATTCCAGCCTGGGCAACAGAGTGAGACTCCATTTCAAAACACACACACACACACACACACACACACACACACACACACCCCTTAACCCTTACCCTTAGTCTTCTATTCATGGTTCTCAAATTCAGTCCTAACTTGACTTAACCTCAACTGCTCTAGATGATGCAAGCTTATCATCCAAGCCAGTCTGCAATGCTTGTTTTCTCAAATACTCGTCGTATTTTCCACACTTAGAGAGTGGAGAATTACGCTCCCTTCTTGAGCGTGAAGTACCCACATAAATTATTTGGAATTCTTCTGCATAAGATATTTGTTTTATGCTCCCATTTATATATTTATTTATTAAATCATTTATTTTATCAGTATGAACTCATGGCTATTTTATTTTATACTTTGGGTTATAGTTCTGTACTGCACTATATGTTTTTGTCTCCCCAGAGTTCTTTTGTTGAAGCCCTAACTCCAGTGTAGTGGTGTTTAGAGGTGGGGCCTCTGGGAATAATTGGGTTTGGATGAGGTCTTGAGGTGGGGTTCCAGGATGGGCTTAGTGTCCTTATAAGAAGGAGAAGAGACACAGCAGAGCTCCTTCTGTCTCCACCAAGTGAAGACACAGTGACAAGCTAGGGTAAGCTGGTAAGAGGGCCCTTCCCACAGGGATTATTCAAGCCTCCTTCCCTTGTTTATCTATAAGCTCTTGCTCTGGCAGGGAGAAACATGGTTCCCATGTCCTGCCATCTCATGACTTAATTTTTCAATTTTGGTGTCAGAATTGTTAACCTGTACTCTCACAGGTAGTAACTTTATCAACTAAGAATAGTGTTTCTTCTTACATTTTGAAAGTAACATATTGAAAGTTATTTACACCAGTACCTTTTACACTACTGTCTTCAGTGAAGTTGTTTCATACATGGGTAATATGCTTAGATTTTCTTATCACAATCTGCCTTCTTTCCTGTGACCTTCTGTCAACCTTCTAAATATATTTTTAATTAGCCTGTATTAAGGTTCGCTCTGTATTGTGAGGCTCTATGGGTTGTGACAAATACATTATGCCATATCTTCACCATTACAGAACAATCCAGAATAGTTTCACTATATTTAAAATGTTCCTGTGTTTCATCTATTCAGTCCTCCTTCCTGCTGGCAATTCCTGGTCTTTTACTCTATAGCTTTGCCTTTTACAGAATGTCATAATTACAATCATATAACATGTAGCCTTTTTAGACCTGCTTTTCACCTTAGTAATATGTATTTAAAGTTCATCTATGTGTTTTTGTGTCTTGATAGCTCACTCCATTTTACTGCTGAATAGTATTTCATTGCATGAATGGACTGCTGTTTGATTATCCATTTATCTATTAAAGGATATTTTGATGGTTTCTAGCTTTGGTGATTATGTGTAAAGCCGTATATTTACATGCAGACTTTTATGTGATTACATTTTCAACTGAATTGGTTAAATACCTAGAAGAGGAATTGCTGGATTATATGTTTAGCTTTGTAGGAAACTCTCAAAACTGTCTTCTTCAGTCTTTTTCTTATGTGTTATTCTATAAGTTGTATAGTTTTGCACTGTACATGTGGATCTACAATTTACTTTTAGTTAAAAATCTGTAAAAAGTGTTAAGATTGATGTCTAGATTCCTCATTTTTGCATATGAATGCCCAATTGTTCAGCACTATCTGTTTACAGAAATACTTTTGTCTCCATTGAATTGTCTTTGCTCCTTTGTCAAAGATTAGTTGACTGTAGTTGTGTGGATCTGTTCTTTCTAACTGTTTCTATGATTTTGCCAATACCACACTATCTTGATTACTGGAGCTTTGTTGTAAGTCTTGAAGTCTGGTTGTGGGATCCTACAACTGTGTTCTTCTTGGCTTTTTTTTTTTTTTTTTGTAAATTATTTTTGGCTTTTGCCTATCCATATAAACTTTAGAATCAGGTTATAGGTATTTACAGAATAGCTTGTGGGTTATTGATTAAAACTGAGTTAAACCTATAGATAAATTTTGGAAGAATCAACTTAACAGTACTGAGGTTTTCTACCAATAAATATGAACTATGTCTCTGTTTATTAATATTTAGATCTTATTTGCTTTATCTATTGGAATTTTGTAGTTTTCTGTATACAGATCCTATATATATTTTGTTCCATTTATACCTAAGCACTTCTGTTTTTGGAGGTGCTATTTTAATTTTTAAAATCTCAAATTCCAGTCTTTTTTGCTAATATATAAGAAAGTAATTCAATTCTGCAAATTTATTTTACTATAATCTCTGGTTTTGCTAATGTATAAGAAAGCAATTCAATTCTGCAAATTTTATTTGCTATACTCTCTAGTTAATTCCAGGAGTTTGTTGTCCTCTTCTTTGAGGTTCTCTACTTAGATAATATCTGTGAACAAGGACAATTTTATTTCTTACTCTCAATTATATTTATATTTTATTTTCTAACCTATATTTCACTGGCTAGGACTTCTAGTATGATCTGGAATAGAAATATTAAGAGGGGATATCCTTGCCTAGTTTCTGATTGTAGAGAGAAGGAAAATGCCCTGCTTGCCACAATTAAGTATCATGATAGCTGTAGATTTTTTAGATTTTTTTTATCAAGTTAAGGAAGTTTTCCTATATTCTTAGTTTTCTGAGAGTTCTTAATCATGACAATTTTAAAAGCCTGACTTACCAATACTTGTTTCATGAATCATGCTTTGATATTATCAAACATGTAAAATTTTTTTTACATCAATTGATATGTTTATGTTATTTTTCTTCTTTACCCTATCAATATGGCAGATTCTATTATCCAATATTTAAATATCAGCTTACATACCATTGGTATAATTATTTTGTACATTATTGGAGTTGATTTACTATGATTTTCCTGAGGATATTTGCATCTGTGTGCAAAAGAGACAATGGTGTGTAGTTTCTTTTCTTTTTAAATAATGTCTTTATCTGGTTTTGGTATTAGGATAATCATAGCTTAGTTAAGTTTAGAACTATTCCTTTGGCTTCTATTTTCTAGAATAGATTATGAAGAACTGATGTCATATCTTCTTTAAGTGAAGTAGAATTCACCAGTGATATTATTTAGGCCTTGTGCCTTCTCTTTCAGACCATTAATTATATATTAAATTTATTTAATTTATATAGGCCCATTCATACGATCTACTTTACCTTATGTAAGTTTTGGCAGTTTATGACTTTCAAGTAATTGGTCCATTTCCTTTAAATCATCAAATGTGTGAGATAGGGTTGTTTATGTTTATTCACTACCCTTTTAAGGTTCATGGGCTCAGTAGTGATGACTGCTTTTTCATTTCTGGTATTAGCAATTTCTCTCTCTCATTTATTTTTGAATAGCCTGGATAGCAGTTTATCCATTTTATTGATCTTTTAAAAAAAATACCAGTTTTTGAGCTCATTGATTTTCTCTACTCTTTTCCATATCATTGATTTTTGCTCTAATTTTTATTTCTTTTGTTCTGCTGACTTTAAGCTTAAATTATGCTTCTTTCTCTGGTTTAATAAAATGGAAGCTTAGATTATTGATTTTAGCTGTTTATTTTTTCCTAATATATGCACTTAATGATAAAAATTTTCCTCTAAGCACTTCTTTGTTGTATCTCTCAGTTTCTAATATGCTGTATTTTCATTTGGCTTAAATGCATCTCAAGATAAATTAAAATACTTCTTAATTTATCTTGAGCGTTCTTAGACCCATGTGTTATTTAGAAATGTATTATTCAATCTCCAAATATCTATTTTCTAGCTGTTATTGATTTTTATTTACTTTCATCTTCTTCTGAGAGCATTTTTCATATAATTTCTATTCACTTAAAATTTTTAAGGTGTGTTTTATGCCCCAGAATATGATTCATCTTAGTCTGTCTTCTACACAAGCTTGAGGAGAATTTGTATTCTGCTGTTGTTGGAAGGAGTAGTCTATAAATGCCAATCTGATCAAGTTGATTGATAGTAATCTTAAGGTCAACTGTATTCTTACTGACATACTGACTCTTCGATCTATCAATTACTGAAAGAAGGACATTGAAGCCTCCAGCCACAGTAGTGGATTGGTCTATTTCTCCTTGAAATTCTGTCTCATTTTTTCTCCATTTTTTATATTCTGATGTTAGATTCATTCAGGCTAAGAAATGTTATGTCTTCCTGGACACTTGACCCCTTTATCATTATGTTATGCTGTCTTTTTCCCTGATATTTTTTCTTGTTCTGAAGTATATTTCGAAATTGACATAGCTACTCCCACTTTCTTTTGATTAGTAATAACATGGTATATCTTTCTCAGTGAAGAATATCATTGGTAGTATTTTAATTGATAGATAAAATTGCATGTATTTATTGTGTGCAACATGAGATTTTGAAGTATATTTATATTGTGTAGTCGTTAAACCTAGCTAACAAACAAATGCATTACCTTACACAGTTATCTTTTTTTTTTTTTTATTTGGTGATAACATGTAATATCTATTCTCTTTGCATTTTTCAAGAATACAATATATCATCATTTCCTAAAGCAACCGTACTGTATAATAGAACTCTTGAACTTATTTCTCACGTCCAAATGTAATTATATATTCTTTGAACAACATATTCCCATCTTCTCTTCTTTTCTAACCATCCCAGCCTCTAGTATTCCCACCCCAATCTCATGTCAAATGAGATCTCCAATTGTAATCCTCACATGTGGAGGGAGGGAACTGGTAGGAAGTGATGGATCATGGGAGTGGTTTCCCAATGCTGTTCTTGTGATAGTGAGGGAGTTCTTATGGGATGTGATAGTTTAAAAAGTGGCAGTTTCCCCTGCTCTCTCTCTCTCTCTCCTGACCCCATATAAGAGTACCTTGCTTCCCCTTCACCTTCCACCTTGATTGTAAATTTCCTGAGGCCTCTCTAGCCATGCAGAACTGTGAGTCAATTAAACCTCATTTCTTTATAAATTACTCAGTCTTAGGTAGTATCTTTATAGCAGTGTGAAAACGTACTAATACACCACCATCCTACTCTTTACTTTTATGAGATGAACTTTCTTAGACTCCACATGAGTAAGACCATGCATTATTTGTCTTTTTGTCCCTGGCCTCTTTCACTTAACATACTATCCTCTGGGTTCATCCATGTTGTCACAAATGACAAGATTTTGTTCTTTTTTATGTGTATATATTCACAATATGTATATATTGTGAATATATACACAAATATTCAAAGAAATTTTTATCCATCCATTTGTTCATTGATGGACGCTTGAGTTTATCTCCTGTCTTTTGTAAATAGTATTGGAATAAACATGAGAGTGTACAAACCTTTTTGACATACTGATTTCATATCTTATGGATATATACTCAGTAGTGGATTGTTGGATCATGTGGAATATTATTTTTAATATTTTGAGAAAACTCCATACTGTTTTCTTTAATGGCAGTAGTCATATACATTCCTGCCAACAGTGTGCAAGGGTTCCCATTTCTCCATATCCTTGCCAACACTCATTATCTTTTGTCTTTTTGATAATAGCCATTATATCAGAAGCGGGGTGATATTTCATTGTGGTTTTGATTTGTTTCCCTGATGATTACTGATAAACAGATTTTCATATACCTGTTGACCATTTGTATATCTCTTTTGAAAAATGTTTATTCAGCTTTTATCCATTTTTAAATTGGGTTATTTATTTTCCTGCTATTGATTTGAGTTCCTTATATAGCAATACATAGCTAAAATATGATATGTTTTGAAAAATACTTTATATGATTTCATCATGTGAACATCATCGAGTGTACTTACACAAACATAGATGGTATAACCTATTGTTCCTAGGTTACAAATCTGTACAGCATGTTATTATACTGAATACTATAGGCAATTGTAGCACAATGGCAAGTATTTGTATATCAAACATAAAAAAAGTACACTAAAAATATGGTATTATTATCTTAGGGGACAATGGTTTGTTGCTGACAGAAACATTGTTATGTAGTGCATGACTGATATTTTGTAAATTCCTTGTCAGAGGTATAGTTTGCAGATATTTTCTCCTATTCTATATGTTGTCTTTTCAGTCTGTTGATTGTTTCCTTTGTTTTGTAGAAGGGTTTCAGTTTTTATTCTTTTTTCTTTTTTTGAGATGGAGTCTCACTCTGTCGCCCAGACTGGAATGCAGTGGTGCTATCTCGGCTCATTGCAACCTCCACTTCCTGGGTTCAGGCGATTCTTCTACTCCCAAGTAGCTGGGACTACAGGTTCATGCCACTACACCCAGCTAATTTATTTGTATTTTTAGTAGAGATGGTCTCGAATTCCTGACCTCGTGATCCACCTGCCTTGGCCTCCTAAAGTGCTGCGATTACAGGCATCAGCCACTGCACCTGGCCGCATTTTAGTTTGATGTAGTCCCATTTGTCTATTTTTACTTTTGTTGTCTGTGCTTGTAAGGTCATGTCTAAAAAACCACTGTCCATACATCTGTCATAGAACTTTTCACCTGCAATGTATTCAAGTAGTTTCATAGTTTTGAATTTTACATTTAAGTTTTTAATCTACTTGAGTCGATTTTTATATGTGGTGAGATATAAGGATCTGATTTCATTCTTTTGCAAAAGGATACCCAGTTTTCTCAAAACCATTTATTGAAGAGATTTTTATTTGATCATTATGTATTTTTAGCATATTTTTCAAAAATCAGTTGGCTGTTTTTTGGGTCTTTGTTTTATTTTATTTTAATTGTACTTTTAGTTCTGGGATACATGTGCAGAACATGCAGATTTGTTACATAGGTATACATATGCCATGATAGTTGGCTGAATCCACTACCCTGTCATCTACATTAGGTATTTCTCCTAATGCCATCCCTCTTCTAGCCTCCCCAACCTCCGACAGTCCTCAGTGTGTGATGTTCCTCTCCCTGTGTCCATGTGTTCCCTTTGTTCAACTCCCACTTATTAGTGAGAACATATGGTGTTTGTTTTTTCTTTTCTTGTGTTAGTTTGCTGAGAATGATGGTTTCTAGCTTCATCTATGTCCGTGCAAAGAAAATGAACTCATCCTTTTTTATGGCTGCATAGTATTCCATGGTGTATATGTGCCACATTTTCTTTATCCAGTCTATCATTGATGGGCATTTTACTTGCTTCCAAGTCTCTGCTGTTGTGAACAGTACTGCAATAAACATATGTGTGCATGTGTCTTTATAATAGAATGATTTATAATTCTTTGGGTATATACCCAGTAATGGGATTGCTGGGTCAAATGGCATTTCTATTTCCAGATCCTTGAGGAATCACCACACTGTCTTCCACAATGGTTGAACTAATTTACACTCCCAATAACATTGTAAAATCATTCTTTTTGTCAAAAATCAGTTGGCTGTTAATGCTGGATATATTTCTGGGCCACTCTATTCTGTTCCATTGGGTGATATGTCTGTTTTTATGCTAGTACAATGCTATTTTATTTAATACAGTTTTATAGTATATTTTGAAATCATGTAGTGTGATGCTTCCAGCAGTGCTTTTTTTTGCTCAAGATTACTTTGGCTATTCATGGTCTGTTGTGGATCTATACAAATATTAAGAGTTTTTTTCTATTTCTATGAAGAATGTCACTGGTATTTTGGTAGGAATTCCACTGAATCTGTATATTGTTTTGGATTATGTGAGCATTTTTACATTTATACTTTCAATCCATAAAGACAGGATAACTTTTCATTTTTGTTTTCTTCAATTTTTTGATAAATGTTTTATATTTTTCAGGGTAAAGATTTTTCACCTCCTTGGTTAAATTTATTCCTGTTTTTGGGTCATTTATTTGGTTTTACCCCATATGATTGTATTTAAAGTGAGATTTTATAGACAGCGTATAGTTGGGTGTTTTAAAAAAAATCTGCTCTGACAATCTGTGTCCTTTAATTGGTGTATTTAGACCATTGATATTTAAAATGATTATTGATACAGTTAGATTCATATCTACCGTGTTTGTAACTGTTTGCTATTTCTTTCTCTTGTTTTTGTTGCTTCCTTCTGCCTTCTCTGGTTCTATAATAATTAAGCATTTTATATGATACAATTTTTCCTTCTTTTTAGAATACTAGACTTAATTTTTTTCCAGTTTTAAGTATACATTCACCATTAATCCAAGGACATGTTTAAATAACATTCTGCCACTTCATGTGCATTGCAGGTACCTTTTAATAGGGTATTTCCAATTTCTTTTTCCCATCCCTAACAGCATTTTTATCATTTACTCACTTATCTATAAGCTATAATAACACAAACCATGGCTATTATTGTTTCTTTAAACTGTTATTGTTTAGGTCAGCTAAAAATAATGAAAATGGAAGATTTTATTTTACCTTTGTTTATTCCTTCTCTGATCTTTTTAAATGCAGATCCAAGTTTCTGATTTAGATGGTTTTCCTTCTTCTTGAAGAATATTTTTCTAACATATCTTACAGAACATGCCTATGAAAATGAATTCGCTCAATGTTTGTTTGAGAGAGTTTTAATTTCTCCTTCACTTTTGAAGGATAGTTTTGCTAGACATAGAATCCAGGAATGGTGGCATTTTTTTCTTTTAACACTTTAAGAATTTCATTACACTCTTTTCTTGCTTACATGTTTTCTGATGAGAAGTTGGCTATAATTCTCATTATTGTGTGTTTTTGGTTTTCTGTAGTTTGAATATGATAAACCAAAGAACAGTTTTTTTTTTTTCATCGTTATTTATGCTTCTTGGTGTTCTCTGATCCTCCTGGATGTGTGGTTTGATGTTTGTTATTAATTTTTATAAAGTTCTTGCCATTTTTCCTTAAATATGTTTTCTGTTATACTCTCTCTTTTTTTTCCTTCTAATATTTACACACATATTACAACTTCTGAAATTGTTCCACAGTACATATTCTGATCACCATTACTGTTACAGTGTCTTTGATATCTATCATTTTTTATTCTTTCTTAGAGTTTTCATCTCTGTGCTTATGTTACCGAGTTGTTCTTGCATGTTGTCTACTTTTTCCATTAGAGCCCTTAACATGTTAATCATAGATATTTTCAATTTCCTATTGATTCCAAAGTCTGTGTTTATATATGGGTCTGGTTCTACTGCTGGCTTTGCCTCTTCTGATTATGCTCTTTCTTGCCTTTTGGCACACTTTGTAACTTCTTATTAAAAGCCAGATGTGACATAATAGGAATTGAAGAGAAGGGCCTGTAGTGTGAGGTTTTTGTTGATCTGGCTAGGTATTGGGCTGTGTTTATTGTTTGCTGTGGCTATAGTTGCCAGAGGCTTTAAATTCCTCTAGGATTTTCATTTTTCTTTTCCTCTGAGTTTCCCAGGAATACCTTCCTTGAATAGTATTTGTGCTTTGCAGCATTTTCAGCTGTAATCTAGTGTTATTACATTGGAAATCTGTTTCTTTGGTAATAAATTATGGAGGAAGGGGTGTACTTTGTAATCTTTTGATTAAATCGCAGTTTTTTGTAAGGTCTTTCTCCCTAGAATGTGACTTTCACTGTGTTTCCTAACTTTTCTCCTCCCTATAGAAGAGTGATTGCAAGACTAAAGGTGTCTAAAGTTGTATAAATACCCTTCTCCTTAGGTGTAATAAAGCTATGGTAAAGTCTTTTCCCTAGAGAATCGCTCTTTGCAATGAAGAAAACTCTGAGTATATTGCAAAATGATTACTTTCCCTCTTCCCCTTATTAGAGCCACGAGAGTATTTGGTTTTTGGCTCTAAGAACTTGGTGGGGTTCCTCGAGGTAAAAAATAAATGAAATGTGGGGCTCCTGCTAAGATCGCAGTCTCCAGGAATTTCCCATTCTCACAGTAGTGTACAGTCAGCCTCCAGCAATTAGTCAAAATTACCATTAAAGTTTTCCTACCAGTTACTGGCCCCAGTGGTTCTGCTCCCAATAGGCTGATCTCAGCTGTGACTTTCTGTATTCACTTGTATCCTGAGATTTCCGGGTAGTGGTTTGCCCTGCAACCTCAGTTCTCTAATGGATCTAAGAAAAGTCATTAATTTTCTGTTGTTCTCGTTGGTTATTATTGTGAGGATGGCAGTGACAGTGTCCAAGTTCTTTACATATCAAACTGAATCTAGAAATCCCCATGTAGTTTTTCATCTTTCCATTGATTGCCACCATGCACTATCTGCCTAGTGACATCATAGGCTCTCAATATAAATCGATCAAATCTAACCAGGCACTATTGATTGCTGTGGCATGTAAAGTGTAAGCAGCACCATTATGTAATACCTCAGTTTCTCCTCTTCAATAAGGGGGGCAATGTAAGAATAGGGCATTGTTTTCATTTTCATTGGATCAGATCAACTTGGCCTTTGTCAAAATTATCACACTTATTAACATTTGGTATTCAACATATGATTCTGCTTGATTGAGTTCTATGTGAGAATGATCAAGGAGAAAAGGGAAAAATGATCTCTACTTGGTATTAAAATATGAATTTCCTTATACTTCCTAGGAAATGGATTACAACAGGGAAGATTTATCTCCTTATCTGGGAAAAAGAAGATTATTCTGTGATTACAAATATAAGAAAGAAAAAAAGAACTGTAAGGCAGTTTCTTTCTTGGAAACATTGATATGTGAATAAATTCTACTATACTTTTCACTTTCTGAGTCCAAAAACATTACCAGGAAAATAATATTTAGGCTTTTGTAGTCTGGGCACATAGTTAAAAAACTTTTTTTTACACAAGTAAATATTCCACAAAATGTATTTTTATAATTTAGGTATGATATAGGTTGAGAGGATACATTTATCCTAAAAATGTCAATGATAGATTCTAATATTCCGGTAGTTAAGTCTTAGGAAATAGTGATATTACTTGTAATTAAAGTTAATAAGTAGAAAAATATTCAAATGTGAGGTATAGAGTAAAAATTAACAGAAGAGAGAGGAAGGGAAGAAAACGGAGAGAGAGAGAGATCACACGTGGAAGTAAAAAGAAGAGGAGCTGTAATAATTTGGGTGGCTTTTGGAAAAGTGTGGATCATAAAGGTTCAAAAATAAGCTTTCAAAAATAGGAGCTTTAGTCTGAAACATATGAGTATGCTAATAAGGTCACCTAGACATAGAATTCACCTGGAGGCTGGAGGCCAATACTAGATTATTTCTCATGACTCAGGGAGTAAGTAGAAGTCAAAGGCTTAGGAGGGGCTCTAAGCTAAGCCAGACAAATGGGACTGCTGATGCAAGTACAAGGAGGCCAGGGCTGTGTGTGGTGACTCATGCCTGTAATCCTAGTACTTTAGGAGGCCAAAGCAGAAGGATCACTTGAGGCCAGGAATTCAAGATCAACCTGAGAAATATAGTGAGACCTTATCTCTATAAAAACACAAAGAATCAGCCCCCGCCATGGTAGCACATGCCTGTAGTTCCAGCTGAGAAGGCTGGGGCAAGAGGATGGCTTGAGCCCAGGAGTTCAAGGCGACAGTGAGCCACACACATGCTGCTGCACTCCAGACTGGGCAATAGTGCAAGACTCCATCCCAAGTGGGGGAAAAGTACAGGAAGTCCTGGAACAGAAGAAGTCATAACCAAACTCAAGTTTGCCTCTGAAATAGTTTTCCTTCCTTTTCCTGAGTGTGGCCAGCCAGTTTGGGAAGGTTGGCCACAGGTTGCAGATAAATCTCTTGAGTTTTATCTACAAAAACTCAAGAGATTGGTGCTAAGCCTCATAAACAAAAAAGGATAATGAATGACTATGAAAATAACATAAGGGTCGTAGTAAAATCTGATGAGTCTCAATCCTAGGAATTGTGAATCAAAGAGAAGTACAGTAATCTCTAACTTCAGAAATGGTCAATTCAGACAAAGGCAATAGCAACTGTGAGTGAAAAACTGATACATTATCCATATATAGTCCATTCTTTGATAAATTTATGAGCCCATGTTGCTGCTTGCTGCTTCAATCTACTTCACTAAATATATGACATGATTTATGAATCTATATATTGGTTCACACACTTCTGCTGCTCAAATACTACTGATTATACAGGATAGAGCAATCTGTACAATGCAATCAGAACATGTCAGCCCCGGCATGACTCTTCTGTGACTTCCCTTCCCCTTATTGTCCAGAACAAAATTTGTTGTTACCTACAAGCTTTTACATGATCTGGCATTAACCACCTCATAGTCTGATCACAGATGCATGATTTGTTATGGAAGCAATGTTCCATAGAACTCTCTGCAATCATGATAATGTTCAATACCTTTAATGTCCAGTACAGTAACCAATTGTCACATGTGACTAAGCTTAATTAAAATTAAAACTTTAGTTTCTCAGTTACAATAACAAGATTTCAAACACTCAATAACCATATGTACTAGTGGCTATTGTATTAAACATTGCATAAATAGAGTATTTGCATCAGTACAGAATGTTCTATTTGATAGTGATCCTTTAGATAGACTAACCTTGCTTCAGTTATTCAAATGCCCTAAAATTCTTCTCACATAAAAGCTTTTCCAGATGCCTTCTCTCTCTACCTACCTCTTTGCCTAACTATTTCCTCTTCATTTGGGAAGAGGCTTTAGAACACAAAGGTTAGCTTCCTTTGGATTATCTCCCCTTCACAGTACTTTTAATAATTTAAATTATTTATTGATTCTTTCTCACTGTATTGGAATCTTTATTATGGCAGAGACTATGTCTGACCCATTTCTAGTACATGTGACAACTGGTGAATGTCATTAAGGGTTTATTTAGTAAAAGAATAAATAAATAGGTAAAAAAGAGATGACTATATGAGATTGGGGATATTTTTCTTAAGAAAATGTTTAAATAAGAGAGTTGAGAAAAAATTAGTTTTGGTAAGAAGCTTAGTACTAGTTTATTAGACATTTTATCTTTGAGGTGATAGTGGGCCTGCCTATTTAGCCATTGGAAATGTGGAACCAAATGCCAGGAGAGAAAATTGGGCTGGAAATGTAAAAGACAGTTGCCTAAATACAAGAGTTGAAGGCCTGGGAGTGAGTGAGATTTATGAAATAGTATAGTCAGTGACCAGGTGACAAAATGTGTGCCACCCACCAGATGGGGAGAGAGAAGAGAAAAATCATTGAATAAACCAAGGAAGGTCAGTCAGTGAGTCTAAAGCCCTCTAAAACTATCTAAAGTTGTGGAAGCCAAGGAAGGAGAGTATTGCCAACCGGGTCATGTGATAGGCCCAGTCCAATCAGAAAAGCTTGTCTTTTAATATCCTGCTAGAGAAAGGAACGGTTAACCAGGGTTGGACATATGTACAATAAACATTGTAGAACAAAAAAAAAAGAGTGCTATGGGTTGAATGTGGTTTCTTCTCCAAAATTCATGTTGAAACCTAATTACCAAGGTGATGGTGTTGGAAGGTGGCTGAGCTATGAGGGCCCCTCCCTCATGAATAGACTAAGGCCTTATAAAAAGGACTTGCAGGAGTAGGTTCACTCTTTTCCATTCTTCTGCTATGTGAGGACAGAGTTCACCCCATATTCCCCTTCCACCTTCTCCCATGTGAGTATGCAGCAAGAAGGCCCTCACCAGACACCTTGACCTTCTGCTTCCCAGCCTCCAGACTGTGAGAAATAAATTTATGTTTATAAATTACTCAGCTCAAACAGACTAAGACAGGGAGAAAAGTAGCCTATGCATGAAGGCTTAATCTAAGCAGGAGATCCTGGAGCCCAGGTTGGTTAGCTGTCATTCTATTCACACAGGCAGGAGTAGATAGGCTTCCTGGGGTGGAGGATTTAGTGACCAGGGAGGGTGATTTGAATAAATGTGCATGAGGCATTGGGAAGTGCGATGTATGTTTTACAGGTCAGGTTCTCCAAGAAACAGACTGTAAGACTCTGATATTTGTACATAGGAAGCATTATTATAAAGTGTTCTTGGGATCAGCACCTGAGATGGAACAAGGGAAGCAGGACTGACCAAAGAAAAAGGCTGGACTGTGATGAAGGGAATTATAACAGTGGTTTCAGCCAATCCTGTAAGAAGCTCTGAAACTGAGAGGACGCTTTAGAAATGTCACTATCTTTCCTTTTCTTTTTAATTGCATTTTAGGTTTTGGGGTACATGTGATGAACATGTAAGATTGTTGCATAGGTACACACATGGCAGTGTGGTTTGCTGCCTTCCTCCCCATCACCTATATCTGGCATTTCTCCCCGTGTTATCCCTCCCCAGATCCCCCCCCCCCCCCCTGTCCCTCCCCTATTTCCCCCCAACAGACCTCAGTGTGTGATGCTACCCACCTTTTTAAAAATTATATAGATGGGGCAACTCCTTATTTTATAGATTTGTATAGATGGAGCAATTAGCCATTTCCACAACTGCCACCCCTTCAACCTTCTTGTTCCTGATAACTGTATCTTCCTGATCTCTATAATTTTGGCATCCCATCATCCTCACTCCTATCAGGGAACCTAGTCCTATAACGTCATCTCTTAACATCAGTTCAGGCATAGAGAGGACAGCTGCCACTGATGTTTTAAAGGTGCTGGTGCCTGTTTCATAAGCTTATTCCTTATTGCTTTGGTAAATGGAGTATACTCCAGCCTCTTGTTCAGAAGATATTTGACTGCTGTTTTTTTTTATGGCCTTCTATTATATATCTAACCTAGCATGCTCCTTTCTCCAAGTTTTTTGATCCCTTCTCCCACTGTCTGCCCCAGAAGTTCTGGCATTTCCAATTCACTTATTGTTGTCTGACACTTCTCTCCATGTTTCCAAGAGCAACCCCAGGAATGTGTCAGCACTGTCTCCCAGAATCCTTGTCAGGATGTGCATCTTGTATCATAAGGAAGTGCTTCTATATCCACATTGATAAACATTCAACTATCTAACTTTATTTCCAGTCTCTCTTGATCTAGCACACTCAGGATACAGTACCATAAGTACTTCTCAACTCCTACTGATATGTGTTGGCAAGGTCCTATCATTCCATCAGAATATAGTCCCTGTTCTCTGTAAACAGGCCCAGGACTACTCTGGCTGGGTTATATTATGACTTAACCATAGTTATTATTGATCAGGTAGTCAGAAAGAAAGGTGAGGTTATATCTTATGAGAATATTGCATCTGTCTTCAGATGAGAAGCCCTACCTTTTAACACAGAGGAGTGGGCCACTTTGGCTCAGAGAGTTCAAGGTAATCTGGAGATTTAATCTTTCTGAATGCATAGATTCACATGTTCTTATTCCATGTCTCAAGGTTCTAAGCCTTCTCAAATCAAGCCCTGATCTTGGGGTAGCATGGTTGCTGAAGTTGAGAATTAAACCAACTAAAATTTTTACTACTATTAGAATTAAGACCTGGATCTGAATCTCATCTCTTTTCTGCTTTCCAGCTGTAGGAGATGAAGCTCCTTTTTACATGCTGCTATCTTAGTCTGTTTTGTTCTGCTATAACAAAATGACTGAGATTAGATAATTTATAAAAAACAGAAACATATTTTCTCATAGTTCTGGAGGGTTGTCCAAAATCAAGGTGCTTATAGCGTGGTTGGTGAGGGCTTCTTTCTGCTTTTAAAATGGTCCCTTATTGCTGCATTGTACAGAGGAGAGGAATGTTGTGTCTTTACAGGGAAAAGGTGAAGGGGAAGGACAAGCTAACTGAATGTTGGGTGAAGCTTCTTTTCTTTGAACTTGGATCCCTTTAAGGAGGACAAAATCCTCATGGCTAATCACCTCATAAAGGCCCACCTCTTAATACTATCACATTGTCAACACCTGAATGTCCAAAAGAACACGTTCAAACTATACCAGCTGCCAAGGAGGCCCTTTGGCTTTTACACCTAGACATGAATTGGTGATTAATCACCCTAAGTCATAAGTGAAGTCCTGTGTTGGTGTCCTATCCCAGCTCACGACCAATACAAATTCTAACAATTGTATTATTGCTAAATGGCGGGGGCTATACATATTCTAACTACAATTAGTAATAGGTTCTTCATTGTCAGCTGGCCAGTGGGTGATTCAACTCCACAATTTCATTTTTGAGTCATTTTATTGGACCATTTATGGTAGAAATTGTTGAAGTTCAGGTTCCCAGGGAAACATATTCTGAAACTCTATGATTAGCATGCAGGAGGTTTACTGTGGTATACTTTAGAGAACACCTGTGAGGGAGAAAGTAAGTATGAATTGGGCAGGAAGAAAATGTAGCTGCCACACAGCTGCAACTGTAAACCACCAATTGCACAGGGACCACTAAGGTTAAGATACCCTCTTCCTTATACCAAATAAAAAGGCTGATTCTTTGTACTTTCGCAGTATTAGCCAGTCATTGAACAAGAAGCCTTCTTCTCAGAAGGGAATATAAGGAAAGAGTGCTTTCTTAGTCTCAGGACACAGCTGTGATTTGGGATCAGCCAAACTCTTGGCCTCAGTGGTGATATGTACTTCAGTTCTGAAGAGGGATCTCAGTGAAATATGACAACATCCACTACAGTGTAGATTCCATTGGAAAAATCAGAAGTTACTGCATGCAAGATTTCTGAAGTAGAGCTGACTGAAAACTATAAGGTTAAGTTTGGGATTGAGGAAAACATGCAGAAAATTAAGTCTTGAAGGAAATGGAGATAATATATTGCCATGGATGTCAGAATTCCCAAGGACTTTATGAGACGAGTGATTTCATGAATCTATGAGTTTTAATTCTATTATGCTCATCTATATCTTGCAGTAGGATTATTATTTTTAAACTATACTCACTGTATATGTTGTAGTACTATAACAGAGAAGGGATAAAATATATAACTTAAACATTACATGAATGAAATGTATTTTCATGTAGAATAAAATGATGTGTTATTTTCAATGTCAACTGCATAGAATGTGCCTACCTATCAACAACCACATGCCAACTTTTGAATCAGTATCTGTGGCCAAGGCCATGCTATACACTACGGTGAGAAAAAAGAAAATTCACAGCATGGCTTAAGCAACTAAGTCCCAATCTTGAAATTGGGATCAACCCCCAAAGCCACATATTTAGAGGGGTAAAATAGACATAGATGCAAGCACCATTTGATGTAAATAAGAAGTAAGATAAATGGCAACTTTTTAAGCTTTTATTTTGAAATATTTATAGACCCACAGACAACTGCAAAAATGGGAGGGTCCAATGTACCATCACTCAGTTCCTCTCAATGGTGACATTTTATATAACTGGAGTGGAATATTAAAACCTGGAGGGAATTAACTTTGGTACAATTCTGTTAACTAGACCCATTCCATTTGCATTATTTATTTATTTATTTATTTATTTTGAGACGGAGTCTCACTCTGTCTCCCAGGCTGGAGTGCAGTGATGTGATCTTGACTCGCTGCAACCTCTGTCTCCTGGGTTCGGGTGACCTCCTACCTCAGCCTCCTGAGTAGCTGGGATTACAGTGCCCGCCACTCTCATATATTGCTCGTGGAAATGTAAAATGTTACAGCCACTTCAGAAAATTGCTTGGTAGTTTCTTATAGAAACAGCTATTTGTTGGATTTTAGTAAAGATGGGATTTCACCATGTTGGCCTGACTGGTCTTGAGCTCCTGACCTCAGGTGATCCATCTGCCTTGGCCTCCCAAAGTGCTGGGATTACAGGTGTGAGCCATGGCACCCAGCCCCATTTGCATTATTTTTTAAACATAGATTCGTATATATGTGAGGGTGCAGTGAAAGGCTGTAGTTCTAGCAATTATATCTCATGTTTAGATTCAGGTAATCACTACCTGCTGTTTTATCAGTATAAAGAAACCACCTCATGCTCATGCTTTATAGTCACGCCTTTATATTCACACTCATTAAATTACATCATCCCTATCCCCTAGCAACCACTAATGTATTCTCCACCTCTATAATTGTATCATTTAGAGAATGTTATATAAGTGAAAATATATAGCATGTGACTTTTTGCTGTCATCTTATTTAACTTGACATGATTCTTGTAAGATTCATCTGAGTTGTTGTATGTATTAACAGTTCATTATTTTTTATTGCTTAGAAACATTTCATAGATATGCCAATTCTAGGATTTCTTTAACCATTTACCCATAGATGGACATTTAGTTTGTTTCCATTTATTTGCTATTACTAATACATCTGCTACAACACATATGTGTACAGCTTTTTGTGTCAACATCTGTTTCATTTCTCTTTGAGAAGCGCTCAATAATGTGACTGCTGGGTTATATAGTAAGTGCAAGTTTAATTCTATAAGAAACTACCAAACAATTTTCTAAAGTGGCTATAACCATTTACATTTCCACCAGCAATATATGACAGACTTATTTTCTATGTATTCTTGCCAATATTTGCTATTATCGCTATTTAAATTTTAGTTCTAATAGGTATGTAGTGATCTCTCATTGTGGCTTTAATTTGCATTTCTCTAATGACTAATGAGGTCAATAAATAATCAGGTTTTTTTCTTCTTTTTCTTTCTTCTTTCTCAAGCCTATGGTCACCAAGAGATAAATGATTAGCTTGGATTCAAATAAATTGGCTAGGTTAATATTTCTGATTTTCCTGAACATATCTTTTCAATATATGATACTCTTAGTTCATAAAGGAATTCTTAAACTCTGTAAAATACTGACTGCCATATATTGTTTACTACCTTTTTGTACTTTAGAATGTTGGAGATTGCTAGTTTCTTAAAGACTACTTAGTGGTGAAAGCTGTAATTTTACATAGTAGGAAACTGAGGCCTAGGAATATTAAATAATTTGTTCAAGATTACATCATCAGAGCTGGAACCAGAATCCAGACAACGAGTCTCTTGGTTCAGCACCCTTTTTTGATACTACTGTGTCTTGTGAAACTGTGTACCCACACATGTATGTGTGGTTGATGAATGGTTTTAGGTTTAGTACTTTTTTAGCCCCCTGGCCTTCCAGCACCATTAATTGGAGTAATAATAAAATATCACATATCATTATTTAAACTTATACAGCATTGCAAGTTGTATCTAGCTGGATCCTGGGGGACATACAAAGTTAAGGGAGTGGGGACATATAAAGTTAAGGATGACCAGGAATAAATAAGGATAGATGCAAAATTAAGTCAGTGGAAAGCTGAGTGGAGCTTTGCACTGCTCAGTTTTGAAGATGGAGAGTAGTATAGAGAAGTAAACCCAAGGAAAAGAGAATACCTTTAGGAATGGATACTCCTATGGGTAATAAACTGGAAAGAATTGAACTTCTTGATAGCTTTTCCTTAAACTAAAATAAGGTCAATTTAACTGCTTGATAGCTTTTCCTAGAACTAAAATAAGGTTACATGTAGCATTTCATTTAAATTCCTTCCCTTATATTTTGTAATTTGCTTTCGTTCCTACTATATTTTTGAAAAAGTCTGATATATTCACGGCTATCGTGCAGATGTTTGTGTGCCCCCCAAATGTATGTGTTGAAACCCAATCCCCGATGTGATAATGTAAAGATGTGAAGTCTTTAGGAGGTATGTCATGAAGACAGAGCCCTCATGAATGGGCTTGGTGCCCTTATAAAAGAGGACTGAGGGAGTTTGTTTGCTCCTTCTGTTATGTGAGGATGCAACAAGATGACACCTTCAATGAACCAAAGATGATTCTCACCAGACACCAATTCTCCTGTCACCTTGATCTTGGAGTTCTCAGTCTTCAGAACTACCAGAAATGAATTTCTGTTGTTTATAAGCTACCTAGTCTATGATATTTTGTTATTGCAGCCCAAATTGACTAAGACACTCACCTTGATAAAGTCCGAGATACCCTCCTAACTCTTTGTGAAGAAGGTAGAGAGAAATAATAGTCAAGACCAGGTGAAAATGGCCTTATCTTTCTTACCCATTCACTATAATTGTTCTGAAGCACCATCAACCAGGATTCTGAGGGTCTGTAATCTGTTTCCAAGTTCCAAACTGTGCAGTTGAACATGGCAGAGCAAAGATAAAAATGCCCAGAGAAGTAGCAGGAAGCAGGTAGTCCAACTGACGGAATACATGAGACAGCACACTCCGCTTGCTTTTTATTCTCTATTCAAAAATACAAGAGGGAGAAAACCACATGAATGGGGAGAAATTGGATTTTATATCACTAAAGAAGGAATTCTGTAATATCAGCTGAATATGAAGATAAGTAAAACTACAATCAGACTAAAACAGAAAAAATAAGGTATCAGTGAATTGTAGGTATCCAATTTATCGAAGAGTTGTAGAAAGTAATGGCACTTGTATTCAATAAAGGGATATTTGAATTGGTGAGTTTTGGAAATGCGACAGTTTATACCAGAGTCTAGAGAGTGGCCATGAAAATGGATGCTGAATGGAGTAGATTTGAGAAAATTGAGATATGCAGAGATTTCATGGATCATCTATGGGGATGTTGAAGTATTTCCCATGAGAGTATATCTTTGGGTGGAAAGTAAGACTGTGAACCAAAATCTTTGGTAAATGAGATTAGGGGGTGGTAGAACAATTCTGAAAAGGAGAAAGGGGTGTATGCAACAAAGTAGAAGACACTGTACAAATTGGAAGAGGAATAATAATCTGAAAGCTGAGACCAAGGAAAATACTGGCTCTATCTCCTGATGCTGTGGAACAGAAGATGAGAAAGGACAATGATCTATACCAGTCATGCTAATATAATAGAACCCCAAAGAATTGTAATAATGCATGACCATTGTTAGAAGAAGAAAATATGATAATTCATCTCAAACATTTAACACCAGCCAGGAACATTTAATAGGCTCAGTGCATGTTACTACTTTTATGCAAAAGCTGGGAATATTTAAAGGAAATATAACTGTTTCCACTTTACAGCTAAGAAAATTCAAACTCAGGAAGATTAAGTGACTTGCTCAACTCTGTAGGCCTGATTAGTGCCTGAATAAGGAGCCAAGTCCCTGTATTCTTCTATCTGGTTTCCTATTTGCCTGCAGAGGCTGTGCCACTATGGATAGAAAGGAGTTTTGTCTAGGGCTTCTTGGTGTGGGATTGGATTGCCCATCTCAAAGTAGAGAGTGGAAAAGAGGAAAATAGTCAAAAAATCTTCCCAAGAAACAGTCTCATGGTTTCAAATTAGAGCATTCTAGGAAGGAGTGTTTATTTAAATCTGATTTTTAAGTATCTCTGTTTAAATAAAATATTTTAATAAAAATATAATTAATAAATATCAAACCTAGAAAATGTGTTTTCCAACTTAGTAAAAACCTGTGCTTATGAAATAATCTAGCCTTAGAAATTCTTATCGAAATCCATTTCCTAAGTGGAAAATGGATGTTTTAACTTTTTAGGTGGTAAAGGTAACATTTCTTTTAAAGTGAGTTTAATATGTCATACTCTCAGGCAGAGATCCATCATAACGAGGAGAATCTTACTCAAAAGCTGGACTAGGGAGAATGAGCTCAAGACTTTGGCACTTCAGCTGGGCTGAGTGGCTGACCCTTGTAATCCCAGTACTTTGGGAGGCCAAGGTGGAAGGATCCCTTGAGGCCAGGAGTTACAGACCAGCCTTGGCAACATAGCAAGACCGCATCTCAACACATACATACATACATAAGTACATAAAAAGACTTTGGCACTTCAGTCCATCCAGTATTAACTTGCAGAAGATACTCGCAGAAGAATAAAGCCAATAAATTGTTAATGTATCTACAATGGAGACCCTTCATATCAGATAAAATTCAAAATAAGTAACTCAGAAGAAATTACTGAATGCAAAAAAGCAAATTGGAATAGACTGTAGAGAAATTATTCTAAAACATTGCCAATTAATAATGTTAAGTTTGACTAATATAGAAGGTGATCAGCCTCAGAAAAATGCAGAGGACTTAAACTCTGATTTTGAATCAGGAGACAAGTATTGAAAAAAAAAATACCTCAAAGTAAAAATAGCTAAGTATGTTAATTCCTTGGAGGAAGTATATCCATGGTTGGTATGACCCACCAGAAAAGAACAGAATTATGTCCTTTCTTCTAGGTCCAAGGACAAAAACAGTCCCACACATTGAATTCCTCATGAAATAAATGACAGTGGTGGAACCTTACCAAAAATCAGATTAAAATAGGTATTTGGCTGAATTTGAGCCAAAATATGATATCTACTTTCAGCCAAATACTTTCAGTAAAATCTCTTGAGAGCCAAATGTTCTTTGATGCCAAAAGACTATATTTTTGCAAATTACTATAACTGTATATAAATAGGGTGGCCATATAATCTATCATACAAATTGGACCCTTTTAAGTGAAAGGTGGTGCTGCTGACAATTAATGCCAGTACAACAGGGGCAAACTCAGATGATCCTGGACAAATCAGGACGTATGATCACCTTATATATGAACCATTATTGTGTAATAGATTACAGTAGTACTCACAAAAGAGTGCTGAAAAAACATAGGTAGATGTGATAATAACTTAAGTCAAAACTCTAGGATTTGAGTCCATTGGTTAGCCATGATTGCATCTCATTAGGTGTTGAAGATATTCCAAAATAATTTCTTTCAAAACTTTCTAGAAATTAAAAACAATTATAGCTTGTATGTACAAAATCTTGAAACCACAATTGTGTTACTGGCTTATTTTTTGGAGTAGAAGTTAATTAATACCGTGTTCTTAGCTCTTATGTAAACATGCACATGTGCATAGATTTCTGCTGATAATACATTAATGGAATCCTTACCTTTCCCTTCATCAAGAGAGCTACAAAGGCCCTTTCAGCCTTCAGGTAAATCTTTGATAGAAGCAATTTTCTAAAAAAAAAAAAAGCCACTGCTTTTTTTAAACTTTAGGGAAAAAAATTTTGGCCAGAGAAATCAATTAACAAATTAAATTCAAACATATTTCTCCTTTTGAAAGTTTTGCTGCTGCTGATAGTGATGATGATGATGACAAAATGATGATGAAATGCTCTTGGTATCTCTACTTCACCACCTGTTCCTTCTCACACCCAAATTCCCCATCTCACTATATGGAACCACTACCCACTGATTTACTGCTCAGACCAAACAAGGAATCATAACTGATCTTCTCGTCATACACCTCATGACTCATCAGTCAACAGATCTCCAGGTTCTATTTGCAAAGCACATCTTGCATGTGTCCACTTTTCTCTATTCATATCACACTACCCTAGCCCAAGCCACTTTAATTTCTCCTAACCAGAATTCCTGTTCCTGCATTCCTTTGTTTCCACAGTTTTCCTGCCACCCACAGAAGGAATAATCTTTTCAAAAATGCAAAGCATATTGTTTTGTTTGACTTCTTACTTAAGCTCTTCAGTGGCTTCTCATTGCACAAGAATAAATATCACTCCTTTACCTGGCTAACCAGGCCCTCTGTGAACTCATCTCCTGCCATTTTCTCTTTCCTTCACAGTGGTCCCGCGTCACTGGCCTACTTTATGTTCCTCCAGAACACTGCTCTTTCCTAACTCAGGGCTTTGTCTTTAGCACTTTCCTCTGCTTGTTACCCTCAGTGTTGAGCTCTTCTTAGGCTAGTTCCTTTTTATCCTTCAAATCTCTACTCTACAGGACCCTTTGTTAAGATTTCCATGACTACCTATTTTCCCAACAGTTAGGCTCTATTATATCTGACAAATTATTTTCTAGAGTAGTTATTATACACTAACTGTTCTTGTGTGTTTACTTATTTATGCTTATTTTCTCCAATTGCATCTAGAGCAAGGGTCAACAAACTTTTTTCTATAAAGAGGCAGATTGTAAATGTTTTAGGCTTTGTGAGACATATGGTCTCTGTTGCATCTGCTCAACTCTCCTAGCCCTATAGCATGACAGCAGCTATCCACAATACATAAAACAATGGGTGCGGCTGTGCTGCAATAGAACATTATTTACAAAAAACAAAACTAACAGTCATTTGGCTGCATTTGGCTCGTGGGTCATAGTTTGTAAATCCTCGGTAGGGCCCTTATATGCTTTTTTCCCTGCCATATCTCCAGCACCTCACACAAAGCAGGTACTTGGGAAATACTAAAATTAATGAAAGGAGTTCCTTCTATTTTACAGGCACTACCCACATATTCACAACCTTTCATCCCTATTAAATTCCTGGAAGCTAATCAATTTTATTTTCATGTTATAGAAAGTGTAAAATAAGGCTCAGAAAAGTTTACGAATTCATCCAAACTTACACAGCTATTGCCGTAACAAAGTACCCCACATTATATGGCTTAAAACAATAGAAATGTATCCCCTTACAGTTGTGGAGGATAGGAGTCCAAAATCAAGATGTCAGCAGGGTCGTGCTCTCTCCAAAGTCTCTAGGGGAGAATCATTCCTTGCCCCTTCTAGCTTCTGGTGGCTCCCCACATTCCTAACCTTGTGACAGTGTCTGCCCAGTGTCTCCACGTGGACTTCTTTCCTCAGTGTCTCTCTGGTCCTTCATATGTGGCCTTCCCTGTGTTTCTATGTGTTCTTTTCTTTTATAAGAATGCCAGTCATTGGATTCAGTACCCATCCTAATCCAATATGACTACATTTTAACTATTTTCAATCTGTAGGGTCACATTCTGAGTTTCTAGATGAACATGATTTTGTAGGAGGGATAGTTTTCACTCTGCTACAACTATAAAATGGTAGTGTGATGATTTAAATCTGACACCATTTCAATAATTTTTCATTCTGAAGTTAGAACCTCAGCTATTAAGTTAAAGTTAAAAGTGATGTCAAATTTTAGAGTTATTTTGAGAAAAGATGTGAGAGCATCAGTTAGGAGCTTTGCGCATGTCATAATTTCTGACTAATATCCTAAATACAATGTTACTGCTGATTTTAAGGACATTTGATACATATTTTATGACTAGAGATTTAGGATGTGTTACTATAGATATTGTTGGTTGAACAAGGGGTCTCCCAATCCAAAATTTTCTGGGGCTTGTTTTTTTTTTTTTTTTTTGTTAACATCTCTGCATACCGGGCCTGTAACTCAGGGTTTTCCCCAAAGCTTGTTTAAATCATGTGCCTTCTATCAGGGAAGAACATAGTTCCATGGTCTAATTCATTTGGGAAATGCCAAGCCAAACCAGGTAAGACAGATTGCTTTATTGTAGTATATAATTTCTTGTTAGCATTGTTTTCATTTATTAGGGAGTTTTGTGAATTTCTAAGAGATAGGTATTGTGAACATTTTTCCATATTGAGCATTTTCAGAAACTAATCTGTGCTACACACTTTGGCACACCTACTTTGGGTCTTTTCTCACTTAACTACGTGCAGATAAGTTCTCTTTTTCTGGAGGTAAATTTGTGAAGACACTTCTCTTGGGTTTTAGAAATTGGTTTTGAACCCCTCTGTAATGGATGAGATTCCTGATAGAAGAGGAAACACTGATGGGCTGCACTAAGGTACTACTAATTTATTGGCCAACTCATTTACTCATTCATTTATGCGCTCATTATTTCACAGAGACACATGGAGCCCAGGGAAATAACTATAACATAAAGATGATTGAGAAAGATGATTTCTCTTCGTTAAGTTATCCAAATAATACACATTGATCACTATTTCCCACAGTAATTTTAATAAATGGAAGCCACATGTTATGGACTAAATTGTGTTGCTTTCAAAGTCATATGTCTGAGTCCTATCTACTAGTACCTTATCATGTGACTGCATTTGGAAATAAGGTCCACATTAAAGAGGTAATTAAGGTTAAATGAGGTTATAAAGGAGGGTCCCTAATCCAATACAATTAGTGCCCTTATAAATAGAGGGAGTGACACCAGAGATGCCTGGGCATAGATAAAAGGCCATGTGAAGACACAGCAAGAAGGTGTCCACAACAAGCCTAACTAAGTAAGAGAGAGACCTCAGGAGAAATTACACCTGTTGACACCTTGATCTTGGATTTCTAGCCCCTAGAACGTGGAGAGAATAAAAATTTCTGTTATTTAAGACACCCGGTCTGTGGTATTTTGTAATGACAACTGGAGCAAATCAAAGCACCACTGTTAATTGTTTATTAGGTCCTTGCCTTCAAGAGCTTTCCTCAGCTAGTTGTAATATCTACCAAGCCTTTATAATTCCTTTATTTATATTTTAGAAGAATTTTATCAAAACCAACTAGATTGTAAACTTCTTGAGAACAGGCCTTTGTCCATTGTATAATTGCATTTTCACACTGACTCACAGATAGCAAACAGTAGTAGAATAAATATATTATCTACATTTCTACTTTTATCTGTACATTAGTAATTGAGAGATGACCTAATACATCTCTTGGAGAGAGCAAGAAATAAGAAAAAGAGAACCACAAAGTGTTAAACCCATAGTTAGAAGTTTCAAATGTCTTCTTATTTATTACTTTTCTTCTATTTTGAGATAAATATCTTTATCCCATTTTGCAGATGAAGAAACAGAGTTCAGAGAGGGATCATAAAATCATAAAATGTCATCAGTTGCGTAATTTTAAAAAACAGAATATCTGGCTATACAGCAGAACTAATCAAAAATAACTGAAAATTTTAGTGGACTACATGTTTATTTCAATGAGATCCTTATAAGTGATACAGCCATCAAAAAGTTATAGTAGTGTTAAGTTGTGCAAATAAAAATGACTATACAGCGTTATTGGTCACTTACTGTCAGGCAGTGATCTTGGTAACACATATTCAAATAGTCGTGTATACATAGAAGCAACTCCTGCATTTTATGGGAAAATAACTAAAGTCTTCATTTCCTTAAACTTAAAGATTTTAAGATTAATGATATCATCATCATAGTCATTTTCTTCTCCATTAATAAAGTTAGGCTTGGAGGAAAAAAAAATGAGTGCTGACTTCCTTCTGGAGCTATTCTGAACAGCAAAATAAACCATCATCAGGTGAACAGACAACCTACAGAATGAGATGAAATTTTTGCAATTTATCCATCTGAAAAAGTTTAAAATCCATAATCTACAAGTAACTTAAATAAATTTACAAGAAAAACAACAACCCCATTAAAAAGTGGGCAAAGGATATGAATAGATACTTCCCAAAAGAAGACATTTATGGAGCCAACAAACATATGAAAAAGAGTTCAACGTTACTTATCATTAGAGAAATGCAAATCAAAATCACAATGAGATACTATCTTACACCAGTCAGAATGGCTATTACTAAAAGGCAAGAATCAACAAATGCTTGTGAGGCTGTGGAGAAATAGGAATGCTTTTGCACTAGGGTGGAAATGTAAATTAATTAAACCATTGTGGAAGACAGTGTGGCGAGTCCTCAAAGACCTAGAACAAGAAATACCATTTGACCCAGCAATCCCATCACTCGGTATATACCCAAAGGAATATAAATCATTCTGTTATAAAGATACATGCATATGTATGTTCACTGCAGCACTATTCACAATAGCAAAGACACAGAATCAACCCAAATGCCCATCAATGATAGACTGGATAAAGAAAATGTGGTACATATACACCATGGAATACCATGCAGCCATAAAAAATAATGAGATCATGTCCTTTTCAGGGACATGGATGGAGCTGGTAGCCATTATCTTCAGAAAACTAATACCAAATACTACATGTTCTCATATACAAATGGGAGCTGAACAATGAGAACACATGGACACAGGGAGAGGAACAAAACACACTAGGGCCTGTGGGGTGGGGTCTGGGGCAAGGAGAGCATCAGGACAAATAGCTAATGCATGTGGGGCTTAATACCTAGGCAATGGGTTGATAGGTGCAGCAAACCACCGTGGCACATATTTACCTATGTAACAAACCTGCACATCCTGCACATATATCCCAGAACTTAAAATTAAGTCAAAAAAAAAATAGTCTGGTAGAGAAACATGTCAATTCTCTCATCATCATTACAAAGGAGTCTTCACCAGGAAATTGTTGTTCAATTTGAACCCTTTTCTATATTGATTCTTTTATAATTATGTTAAGAAAATTCACTCTCCACATTTCAAAGCTGATAACATTACCTATTTTGAAAGGATTGCCTATTTATTTTGCCTTTATCAGCAAGAGAAGCTCATCCTTAATGCCTATCACTGGGCCAGGCATTAGCAGAAGCTTCTTAAATACAATAGGATATGCCTGAGTGTTTTTCTTATCTGGGATCAGTGTTTCTTGAGAAGTACCTACAGAGATACTCTGAACTACTTGTGAGTTAGTATGACGATAGCAAGCATCATTAGAGGAATTAGAGTAGATAATCGGTCTGCATGCACCAGAGAGGTGCAGTTATGTGATGTGATGGAGCTACCCAGAACCAAAAATGACAAATTAGAGTTACCGTGTTGTGGGGCCTCTTGAAACACTACAGAACAGTCCTAGTGAGGACGGGTCAAGAAAGACTCTGCATTGATGAGTACAATGTACCCAGAAAAAAACCTAGCCTGTTGGAAGATGTGTGTGTGTGCGTGCGTGCGTGCGTGTGTGTGTGTGTGTGTGTCAAAAGCATCCAGAAAATTACATTGTTGTGGCTATGAACACTTAACTAGTAAATAAGAAAGACATGGTGGCAGGAAGGAAAAAAAAATTATCCAGAGGGTGTTCCATTCTGCCGTTCAGAACATTGTGGTTGCTCAAATAATATTAATGCTCTATGATGAAGATGGTAGCGAGGATGATGATGATTAATGCAACCCATGGAAATAGGGCTGGGGAGGATGACATGGGCGAGGGACCAGGATAGGGAGGATGACTCACGGGTGAGGGGTACCTGGGGATAGAGCGAGGTGCTGTGCACGTTGGCGCGTGTGGGGGGAGCGGCCGGGGCACGCGTGGCTTGGACCCCCGGGAGTGGGCGGGTGGGTGCCCGTGGGCGGAGCGGCTCCGGGGCTGAGTGGCTGGCAGCAATGTCTGCGAGAGCGGCGGCATCACCCTGGATGGAAGCCTCCGAGACTCCGCCTAACTGACACCCAAACTCTCCCTCTCCCTCCCGCAGCCCCAAACTGGAGGCAGCCGAGCCCGGGAGCAGCCTCCGCGGCGGCAGCGGCAGCGGCAGCCCCAGCCCTAGCCCCAGCCCCGCCCCCGCCCCGTGCACCGCCGGAGACGCCCGGATCGGCGGAGCCTGGCGCGAGCCCTCGCCCCCTCGCCGCGCCTGCCGCGCCTCCGCCTTCCCGCCCCCGCCGGCCGAGGCTGGGCTGCGGGAGGCGGCCGGGCGGCCCCGAGCCTCGCTAGGGCGACCAAAACAAAGGCAGCATCCGGGGCTGGGTGGATGCAAACAACCATGAAAGACTGGGTTCTCGCTCTCCCGGGCTCTGCTGCTGCTGCTGCCGCCGCCGCCGCCGCCGCTGCTCCTCCTCCTGCCGCCGCCGAGAGGGCTCCGCTGTGAGGGGAAGCAGGGGCGCAGCTGCTGGGCGTGCATCCGAAAGGTGAGAGCCGGAGAGCGAGCGGAGGGGGCGGGCAGGCCATGAAAATGTCCTCGGCCGTGGGGCCCCGTGGTCCTCGCCCACCCACGGTGCCTCCCCCCATGCAAGAGCTGCCCGACCTGAGCCACCTTACCGAGGAGGAGAGGAACATTATCATGGCAGTGATGGACCGGCAGAAGGAAGAGGAGGAAAAAGAAGAAGCCATGCTCAAGTAAGCCAGCCCCAGCCGTGCCATCTGTGCCTCCGTGCCTCCATCCGTCCATTCACCACTCACTCCCCCAGTCCTGGTAGCTGAGTGTGGGGAAGGGGCGGCCAGGGTGCTGGGTGCGGGCAGAGGCGCCTGCCTTGGGCCAGGGGCGCGGGCTTGAGCAGGGAAGAGGTCAGGGGACCAGAGGAGGGAGGGGATATGCCACAGAGCCAGGAAAGACCTGGGTGCAGAGGAGGGTTGGGTGGACGGGGGTCACTCTGGTGGTGGGAAGTGCAGAAGCTGAGAGGCGCTGTTCCCACCCAAGTGGAAGGTCCCTGAGCTGGGAGCAGGTTAGGGGGCAGGGGAAGAGTAGAAACAAGGGGAGGCTGGATGAAGAGGTGCTGAGGACAGCTCCTCTTCTCTTCTTGGAGTTGTTTAGCTGTTCGGGGTTACCCCAGTGAAGGGTGCCTATATTTATATCATAAAAATGCTTATTTTTAGTGTTCATTTTCGTAATCATTCATCTCACAGATCAAGGTTGGGTCTTTTTTTGGGCTGTTGCCATCTTTGGCAACCTGCCTCCCCAGCTTCTCTTTAACCTTTTATTCAGAGTCTTCTACACAGCATACCTGTGTGAAGACAGATTTTCTTACCCACATATAATGCTATTGGCAATACAAAGTTTTTAATCATGGGAGAAGCTGGCAGGGACTCTGGCCTAAATAACATAGAGGTTCCTTTTTACTGGTTTCCAAGAGACCTCTGGGGCCTGTTCAGTTCCTGGAGGAAACAGTCCAATAACGGATTGGATATTTGCACTCCTCCTCACTTCTTTAGAGCCCATCAACCATTCAAGGGATCTCTGGTGCCCCATTTTTCTGGGGTCAGGGAGAAGATGGGGCTCCTTGCTGGTGATGCAGGAGTGTGTGACACTGTGCTGCTGCTTGCCTCAGACAAAACTACTTACAAGGGACTGGCAGAGAGATGGGGCTTTCCTTGCTTAGCATCACCCATAGAGTAGTGCTGAAGAAGGCTTCAACCCTGCCTTCTGTTGGGAACTTTCCTTCAGGTATTCAGGAAAGTTTTCACTCTGGGGCAGGGGAATTTAGGGGCCTTCACTGTGATTGACTCCTTGGTGTCTCCTGCTTAGGCTGGAAGGTGTATCTGGGGCCAGGGGATTGGCATGAAGAGCCAATGGGAACCTGTTGCATCTGGAGTTAGCTGATAGCAAAAGAGGGGTAGAGAAGGAGCAGTGGTGACACCCAGACACAGAGCACACTCAGCATGGCCTCTCCCCCACACTCTAGAAGAGCCTCCTGGAGAGAAGATGCTGCCGAGGAAGATTTCTTCCACCTCCCCTCAGTGCAGCAGTGCCTCATAGGAGAGGAATGGGGGGAGGCTGCATTCACAGAATGATGGATCTCCCACCAGGGCAACTGACACACAGATAAGGGAGGGAGATCTTGAGAGAGACATGTGGATGTTAGGTCACAGCAAAATAGTATAAATCCAGTTATTCCTGTCCTTTCTTGTAGATTCAGAAAAGGGCCATTAACTCTGAAGGCCAGAGCTGGCCTGGTTCTATAAAGAGCAGCAGGTTTCTGAATTCCCTGCTCCTTCTCATCCAAAAATCAAGTACTTTAAGCCTGCCGGCTTGAGGGAGGCAGAACCCTCGTTAATCTGCTGCCTGTCCCTAGTGGAAGAATGATGTCCCTGGTGCTGCAGGCTTCCCCTCTTCTGAGACTGGTAGTAATGGATGGTGTCTGATGGTGCTGCTGTCTGTTTGTCTGGTTGTCAGTCTGTCTGTCTTCACCGGTTGCAGCACCTGCCACCTGTCCTGAACACCTTTTCTGGTTGTCAGGATTTACAGGTTTGCTGCTGTTCCTTTTGGTGTTTGCTGCAGACAGCAGGTGGATGGAGGCCTCTAGCAGCTAGTGGAAAATATGGGCGGCTGTTTGCCAGAGTCCGGATAGGAAGGGGAAGGCACAGTGCAAGTAGTGGCCATCACGCTTCTTCATTGGCTGTCTCAAGCGTGGTGTAGAGTGAGGGATTTTAACTGGGAGTGGGTGAGTTTTAGACAGAATTCCAAATCTTCTAATTGCCAAAGGACAGCAATTATAAGATTGTATGGGCTTATGTGGACAAATAAATTTAGGAGCACTGTCCAACTGCCCATGTCTAACATATCTTTTCCACTGCTTTCCCTGTGACTGCTTTCTACTGGTTTGCATATATTGTTCTTTTATTGCATGGATTCACAAAATATCACAGTATGTGATGCTGTTATACAACAGCTGTCTATAGTCCTGGACCTCTGCATTAACTTTATCAATCAGCCTCCTCTGCTAATGTCTTGGCCTTTTGTTCAATGACAGATTGGTGAGTGTTTTGGAATCCCTGTTTGCTGCCATGTAAGCATGTCATATTGTCTGCAATTAGTGTAAAAGTGCTCTTCTTTTTTTTTTATGGGGGATACTTTATGTCTTAAAAACTGGGGATAAGGGGAACTATTCAGATGACACATATATATGGGACTTAATGACACATAGTCATAGATGGTGACCTTTTAAAAACTTTGTGTTAAAATAGGTGGGAAAGCAGGATTCTTTCAGAGGGCTTTAAAATATTGTTACATCAGAGAAAAGTTTTTGTGGTAATTATTGGTGATTATAATCACGTATCTGAGAAATTACTTTCACAAAAGGCCCTACAAAGCTTAAGTTCTGGCAATAGAGCAATTAGACTTAAAATTCACTTTTGTTATCAGTGTAGAACTATCTCCTTAAGCTACCTACTGTGCTTGCTATCTCTCTTTACAACGTGTAAATAGACACAGTGAAAAAATAGAAAATGATGGGTGAATATGAGAAACCAACATTATAAAATATCAATTAAAATGTATTTGTAAGTTTCATTGGCCTTGATTGTAAATTAGTACTTGAATTTGGTTTTGAGAATGTCTTTAAATATGTATAAATGGCAAAAAATCAAGCTATTTACATATCAAGATTTTTGAAAAATTTTACTTGAAATTGAAAGTACTTCATTATAAAAAAAATTCATTTTGTTGGCAAAGTACACTGATTTTAAATTCCATTGCCATATAACTAGAAATAGTTGGCTCTCACAAATTATGTTTGATGATTGACTTAATTATCTGCAAATTAGAGATCTTTTCTTAATAATGTTTTGGATTTGAGTGTGCATGTGTGTGCATATGTGTGCACACACACATGTGTGTTCTGAAGGCTTTCTGAAACCTAACTTCCTCAATGAATATTCCTTCAAGTAACTTTTACTAGACATCATGAGCTAATGTATTACATAGGCCGAAAACTGCGCTATCTGGGACCTAAGTCAGGGAAGATCTCGTTAGATCTAGAATCTTACTCCTTTTTGAAAAAAAAAAAAACTTCACAGAGAAAGCAGCTACCAAATAGTAAGAGAAGAGAAAAAATATGGAGAATTAGTTAAGGTGATGGTTTGAGGATGAGAATTGAGTACCATACTGGCATTTAATGTAAATAGTTAGCATTTATTGAACATTAACCTCATACTAGCTCTTATTCTAAGTTATTTAATCTAAAGCCAAATAGTTAAACTGTGCTCAAGTTTAATATAAGTGTAAATATTTGGATTCTCACAATAGCCTGTGCAGAAGGTAAGCCAGATAATATAATTCTCCCATCCTCACAGTACACTCAGAGAATTTTAGTAATATTCTAAATTGACTCACATAACGTGGGTCCAATCAGGATTCAAAATCAGACCCTTTAGTCAAAATCCAAGTATTTTCCCATACACTACACTGTCTTCCTACCAAGAAGAAGCTTCTGTTTCATTTATCTTTTCTTCAAATGAATTTCTAGTCTTTCCTTAGTTCAGAGAAGTGGCTTGGCAAAAGATTAGGCTGATTCAGATCAGCTGCTGATCACAGCAGAGCCTGGGGCTTCACCTATACCCTTTCACAGAGTGTAAAGATAATAAAAAGCATCACAGTATAGTGGAAAGACCATTCACTTTGTATCCAAGTATTTTTACATTCTAGTTCTGCCACTTACTGTGCAAACGTGGGCAAGAATATTACATCAATATTATATAAAGTTTCATTTTTTCCTACCAATCCTTCAACCCATGGTATGAATTGATTTATAAAGAGTATTGACTTTGGGCTTCTCCTTCTCTTCTTAAAAGGTAACCTACAATTTTCTTTCTAATCATCCGTAATTGCTACTGGTTGTTTTTTTTTTTTTTTTTTTTTTTTTTCCTGGAAAAGAGACAGAAAGTAGAAGGAGAAGAATTCCTGTAACTTCAATTTTCCTCCTTCTTTTTGTTACTTTACACAAATATAATATTGTGGCCTGAAATATATCCATAAGGCTCATTATGAGAGATGCCAGTTACCAACCGGAAAAAGAAGAAAAGTGAAAGGAAAAACTGGGGAAACTTGAAAGGGATGAGGATAGAGTTCCCAAGTATGCAGGAATCATATTTTCATTGGGTTTTGCAAATATTTTAATATCTTACACCCCAAAATATGAGAAAAGCATTATTTAAGTAAATAGATTACTAAATTTGAAGGAGAGCATGGAAACCAGTGTGGGCTGGATGTGCTACTGCTGACTTGACTAATAGAAGGATAATGTCTTGGGAGTGTTATTTGCTTAACTTTTTAAATGAGGAGAACAATTTGTGTAAACTTGTACAGTGAACTTTCTGGAAATATATCAAATATTAATTCCTAAAATCATATTATTATTCTCTCATACCTATAATAAGCAGATGAATGAAGTTGCACTACCACAGATTATATTGTCCGTTGTATTGCATTTCATTTGTCCTCATGGACTGTTTTCTACTTTATACATTTGGTCCTGTGATATCAATTGGGTATTTAAGAGCTGGTCCTGAGGGTCGAAGTAAATTTGCCTGAGGCACGTGGCAGCTGCTGTAATGACTCCAGAACCCATGTACACTGACCTCAAACCATTAGTGTTCTTTTAAGTCTTTAAAAAGGTACATTGAGTGGTGGGTATTATGATTTGTTTACCTCATCATTGGGAAGGATACTAAGATTTATTGTGTACCTTCTATGTATTATGCCTTTGGCTGAATGCTTTATGAATTTTACTCACCCAGGCTTACCTCTTTATGAGAAGTCTAGCCTGTATTTATTAGTTTTCCAATATTAGTGAAATTCCCAGAACTAACTCTGTACCTTCCTTTGCTCATGACATTTGATTCTAGGGTCAAGAGAAGAGAACAAAACTTAAGTGAGAGAGGAGCTTCATATGACTAGTAACATGTTCTGCCCTTTTCTGAGGGTGGGCTCTCCAGAACTGTCTGGCTTCCTCTGGCTTCCCCAGTTCTGGCCCCAGTTCTGTTCTAACCCCATTTTTACCCGAAGCTTTCCTTATCTGCTTGATGTTTTGCCCACAGGATTCCCTAATACAATAACATTTTCCTACCATTCCACCTAATGATGAGTTATCTCTGCTTGCCACTGTTGTTCTGAATTTTATTTATTAAGTAGGCTGTTTCTCACAAAGTGTCATATGATATTTAATTCAACAAGACCATTGTTTCAGATATTAGAACTGGGTCAGGCATTAGGCTGTTAGGATAGAATAAAGGCGAATCCTCTGCTTACAGCCCAATGTTGGCTGAGTTCCTATCATTGTAAAACTGCCATGGTCAAAAAAGGAAGTGAGTGTCAGATAGTTGGATAGAACACTGGGTTAGATTCTGGTCTTAACATTATGACTTTTTATAGGTATGAACATTGTGAAGCTAATCCATCCATGCATCAGATTTTATATGTAAAGTGGAATTTATAATGGCAGCTTGTCTAATTTGTGAAGTTTTAACATGATCGTAGAAGCAACTTATCCTCCAAATTGCTGTTTCCAAGAAAGGTGCCATTATTATGCTTGTTCTTTAAAACTGTAGAGGAATACCAAGATTATGTTTTCAGGTAGTCCTTGAAGGTGCTAGGGGGCTTAGGAAGATGAGCTCTTGGAGAAGAGCCCATCTATCCTTTCATGCTAGCAATGCAGTGTTGCCAGGGTTGCAGCTCCCAGTGTGAAAATTTAACATGGAGCTAAGAGGTAAAATGAGTTCAGGGCTTGGTCTGAAACTATATTTACCTTCTTTCTTTTCTTTTCTTTATTTTCCTTCTCATTAAATAGCTTGTACATGTTTTTGGCACAAAAAGCAATGTGGGCACAATGATAACGTTTGAAAGATCTAAAGGGCAATCTTAATTCAAAAACAAGAAGAGAAATTAGCTTGGGGTAATTTCCTCATCTTTTGCTAGAAAAAAGATTTGGAGAAACAATGATAATTTTAGTGTCAGTGGGTTTAATAAATTATTCATTTTCAGAATTAGCTGAATAAGGGGTCGTATATTTGTCAGGTAGTTTTCTTTCATGTCAGTTTACCATTGAGTGATGTGGTAAATTGCATGTGTTTAAGAACTTTTTAAGATTCTTCATTGGATGCCTTAGGTTTTCTGTATTTATATTCTTACATTCTTATATTGAGTTTATATACACTCATTTTGACTAGGTCACTTTTCTGTGGACAGCAAGAGGGGGATATTCTGAAGAACTGATTTTAGATGTTTCTGCTTCTGTTGTAATATTGGGAAAACTTCCTATTCATGTGAATCCTTACTTAAAGACAAAATAGAGCTGTTTAAAAGGAAGGTGACCGTATATGTTGATTTTCCTTTATCTGTTTATCCCAATTTCCTGCTATAATTATGTATGGTAACCCCTTCTCTAAATATTGAGTTTCAGCCCGGATGATAAATTATATTGTCTTCCTCTTTATAAATCTTGCTTTCTGTGTCCGAAATTCAGTAGATCAAGCAAGTAACAGTCTTAAAATACATTTTATCAATAAGTAGTGCAAGCAAGTGGTAGATAGAAAATCTTGACCATTGTTTGATAAATGGGGAACACTTTTCTGAGAATGAGGTATTATTGGCTGGGCATGGTGGCTCACGCCCCTAATCCCAGAAATTTGGGAGGCTGAAGCAGGTGGATCACTTGAGCTCAGAAGTTCGAAACAAGCCTGGCCAATATGGTGAAACCCTGTCTCTACTAAAAACACAAAAAATTAGCTGGGCATGGTGGAGTGTACCTGTAATCCCAGGTGCTCACAAGGCTGAGGCAGGAGAATCGCTTGAAACCAGGAGGCAGAGGCTGCAATGAGCTGAGATTTTGCCACTGCAGTCCAGCTTGGGGAACAGAGTAAGACTCTGTCTCAAAAAACAAACAAACAAACCTTACTAAATGAGTATTATCTTTTATGGAATCTCAGTGGAATGCTACTTTTTATGGAAAAGCTGAATTTAAAATTTTAAAACATTTTTCGAATAATAGTAGTCATGAATTGCAACTTCATGCAGGACTCTCTTTGTTTCTTTATGAGAATTCTCCTTTGAGCCTTGCAAAGAGCAGCCTGCTGCAGTTTAGTGAAGACATCTTTAATGTGTGAGAATTTATTTAAATCAATTTTAGGATGTAATATTTTTATATTCCTCTGAGTCTAGATGGCAAAATAAGGTAATGTTACAGAAAGTAATTTCATGTAATTTGTAATATTTTGATAATTCCTCTGATGTTTAGATAGTAAAATAATGTAATGTTATAGAAAGTAATTTCATGTAATTTGTAAGTAATCAATGCATTTAATTAGAATATTAGCTGTTTTAAAGAAGCTTAATGAATGAAAGACATTTTATATAGTATAGAAAATAGTACCATGCTAATGATTTATACATTATTTAATATTTGTTTGTATTACCCATCATTATGCCAGGTAATTTAATTATTGTCTGGAAGATGCTAGTATATTTACATAGAGAAAATATGTGAATTGAAAACCAATTAAGATATCTGTACTGTCATATAAATGTGTTACACTACTTAGCTTCTTTTAATGGACTCTCATGCATAGTATACATACTCACAAGTAGAAACTAATGTAGTAATACTGATGGAGTTTTCTTGCTGTATTTGCTAGGCTTAATAGTCTATTTGATTAGTTCACAACTTACATACGTATTACTTTCTGTACTTAAAGCAGTATTACTTAATATTTGAAGACTATTCTTAATCTCAAGAATATATTTTAAAGTTGTAAGTTATTGGTGCACAAGCATTGTGTGCCACATTATTACTTTTGTTGTTTAAACACAGCTTTTAAAAAAACGTAACAAGAAACTCTTTGAGGCCAGGTACAGTGGCTCACACCTGTAATCCCAGCACTTTGGGAGGCTGAGGAGGGCAGATCACCTGAGGTTAGGAGTTTGAGACCATCCTGGCCAACATGGTGAAACCCTGTCTCTACTAAAAATACAAAAATTAGCCGGCATGGTGGTGCATGCCTATAATCCCAGCTACTCGGGAGGCTGCGGCAGGAGAATGCTTGAACCCAGGAGGCAGAGATTGCAGTAAGCTGAGATTGTGCCTCTGCACTCCAGCCTGGGTGACAGAGCAAGACTCCCTGTAAAACAACAACAACAACAAAAACAAATAAACAAAACTCTTTGATAGGATGTCTAGCTGTTTTATTTTCAATTTATATGGTTTATATTTTGGAAAAATTAGACAGATTGTATATGAAGTATCTAGGGTATATAAAAATCAATATATTGGGTTTTTTAAACTGGATATAGTAGTATATATCCACATTTGGAGGTTCTATTGAGGTTAGAAAGATTATTTAGTGTATTCGTAGAAGGAGATGAAAACAAAAGTAAAGTAACCAAATGGCTTTCCTTTTATATTTCACACAGCTTAGAAGATTTATCTTCCTTGGCTATCTCTGTATTGCAATATATTGGAGCTTAAGTATGCTTTCCTAACCCTCTTTTTTTTTCTGGGAAAAAATGAAGACATTTTTCATCCTAATATCTGAAATAAATGGATATTGAAATGAACAGTCTCATTTATTTTAGATATTAGAATTTTGGTAAGAGCCAAAATCCTAAAGAGATTCTACTTTTATGTTATTCATGATCATGACAATTTTCATAAAAATGTAATTTTGAGAAATGAATACAGCAAAATCTTCTTATAATGAGAATGGATATTTCAATTTACAGCTGTCTATGTACCCTAGGTCAAATCTAGCCACCTAATATATAGCAACTTGGAGTAAAAACTTGATGCTATTGTGACAAAGATATTATGGTCTAAGTATCATGCCAGCCACAGGAATTAGAAAGGATGTTATGGTATTTAGAGCTCCAAAAGCCTAAACTCTAATAGTCACTTTAGGATACAGCTATGATTGATAATCAGTCAAGGGGATATCTAGTCTATGACTTCCATAAATGCAGCATAGTTAAAGGCTCTAGGAGGTCCACATGCAATAGAAGAGAAATAAACATGGTACCAGGCCACAAGAAGCAGATACTTTTGTCCCTGGTGAGGTTGTGCAAATTTTAAAAAGTTTGCATATATGCACTTTGGAAAAAGACTAAATAGTCAAGAACACAAAATAGGAGAACACAAATTCAGTGGTGATTATGATAAGAGTTGAAGAACGTTTTGAAGCTCCCTCTTGCCCTTGCTTCTGTAATTCTGCATCCTTTTGATTTGCCTTCAATGTTTCTAAATGTTTCTATTTTTCCTTCCTGCAAATATCAAATGTTGGCATTCTCATGGGGTCCCACTCTCAATATTCTCCCATTTTATATGCAGTTCCTTGTGAATCTCCAACAATGCCTTCAGCCATATATATCTCAATACTCCCCAAATCTATATTACTGCATTAGCATTTTCTACCAAATTCTGAATTCATGTCTTTATCCACCTGTTAAATTTCTCTACTGAGTGTCCTATAGGCACTTCAACTTTATTGTGTCCTGTTATAAATTTCTTGACTTTCTGCCTCAATGCAGTGTCTCTCCATTTCTTGTCTGTGTGGGTAGCATTACCAGTGCAGCTCCTCATTTTACCCATCATCAAATCCTGCAAATTTAATCTTTTGGAATCTTTTAAATTTCTCTCTTATTTTTCAATCCCATTTTTATTACCTTAATATAGGCTGTCTTCAGTGCTTACCTGGATGCCTGCAGGAACTGTACTTACCTGGATACTTGCAGGAATCTCCTGATTTATTTTTCTGTCACTAGTCAGAATTCCTCCCATCTGATCTGATCTCCACATTGCTGCCAGAGGACTCTTTCTAAAATTCGTCTGATCATGTGTCTCCCTTAAAACCTGCTTACTTTCAGAGTAAAGTTTAAACTTCATTATCTGGATCCTACTTGCTATTTCTGTTCGCTGGTCCATGAATACATTCCTGCCATAGTCTCGCTGAACTAGTTCTCAAGGGTAATTGCTGCTTCACAACTTGGTGACCCAACTCATACTTTTCTCTCCACCAGAAATAGCCTTTTTAATCTGACTAAGTTTACCTAGCCATTTTAATTTGCTCAAGCGACACCTTATCTGGTACATCTTCCCAGACTTCCCAGACAGATTTTGGTATTTGTCTTCTGTGCAGGTTTTTGTCATAACTTCTTACTTTTTAACTGTCTTCTCTCAGAACAATATAAATTCTGGAGAGAAGGATCATTCTTATTTGAATCCCTCATATAAACATATTGCCTGGCATAGAAAAAGTGCCCATTTTTTTAAACTGTGTATATGGATGGATGGATGGATGGATGGATGAATGAATGAATGAATGAATGGATTCAGGGGATGTGGACTGGAGGAGGCACCCAGGGCTGCTAAGTGTGTAAGTATAAGGATAAAGTGGGATACTTATTCTAACCATGGGAATTCAGTCAGCGAATTTTGAAAACAAGTAGTGAATTGAGTGCTTTTGGTTATTGAGAGAACCAGGTTGACCAGAACTCATGAGGAAAATATATTGGACACTAAACATTATAAGGTAAAATTAATGTGTAATTTTTGATGGCCTATTGTGTCTTGATTTATCATTCTTGGGTTTTTGAAAGACAGCATTCTTAAAGTATTTGAATGTAAGTGAGGATGTAAATAATATATTTTTAAAAGTAATCCTCTGGAGAGCCATTCTTAATGGAAACATTTTCTTTGAAATAAAACTCACTAACTTCCATGACAGTTTAAAGCATAGTACTATATGTTTTCTGATTTAATATTTAGAATTAGATTAGAAGTGTATTGCCAGAAAGCATTCTACTGATTATATTTTTAATAAAAAAGTACACCTCAGTTAAATCATCTTCTAGACTTAAAATCCTTGAAGGCAGGTATCTTATATTAATCATTTTTTCATTTTCATGGCCTAATTCTATACCCATACATAATAGACCTCCAGCAAGTGCTGTTGAACTAAATTGTACAGCCTATGTGCCTAAGACACAAAAGCACTGACTTTTGCATTTCAGAAATGGGCTAAGTTGAGATGTGAGTGGGCACTTAATGCCTGTGCAGTCTAATATTGGTAAATTCTCAGCTTACCTGCAAATACCTGTATCTAGAGCAGCCTCACTAATACATGCGAGATGCCTCAGAGCCTTTCTGAATATAGTGCTTCAGGCCCAGGCCATCAACTGATAAGAGTTGGCAGAAAAATGGCAATAAACATTTTAGCCACTGAGAATTTATTTCTACTCCTCTTTAAGAAGAGAAAACTGAGGCCAGAGACTCAGGATTTCATTTTTAATTAATGTGAGAGCTGGGGACAAGACTCCATGTTCTGTGTCCTTGTCTAGCGGTGGTTTTTTCCCCACCATCACTCGCTTTCCACTTGGTTGCATTTTAACCACGAACACATTCAAACAGTTACTTTTTTAAAATTCTGTTTTCATTTGCTTGCTTTTTAAGATTCTATTTGTTATAGAAAACTCCATGAGAACTTATTATTACTTTATTCATTTTGAATTAGGTTATATTAAGTAAATAATATATAAATAAATTATTGCCAAGTTATATAAGTAAATTATTGCCAAGTACTAAGAAATGTTTTATTTAAAATATTTTTTGCAATCACATTTGTCAAAATTTTATTTAAACTGTATCAACATTTCTTAATTGTGATAATTTTATTTTTAATTTTAAATTCTTCCCTGAAAGGTACAATTTTACTAGCTGTAATTTATTTATGATTCCAAATAACTTTTCCTACTATGCTTTTGAATTATGTATATATTAAAATAATGTTTTGTTTTTTACTTTTAAAACCTGATTGATTTTTGCTCACAAAGAAAAAGAGCTTTCTTTGGTTCCTCTTCATTTGGAAGTTTGACTTCAATTAGACTATTGGCCAGTGATTCAAAGGAAAGTTAGTAGGGTGAGACAAGAATGACTACTCACATGTATATCTAAGAACTTACATTTATATACACATATGTATATTCTCATCTCATGTATGCCTCTGTACATATAATCTCTCACACCCAAATTCCTGAAGACTTGAAACATTCTTTCTATAAAGTTTTAAGGAAGTTAATTTTATCTCATTTACCAGAATTTGTATGATCTAGACATTCCTCGTATTACCATTTGTACCCACAGACCTTTCTATGGATTTTATGACAGTGGCTATTCTGGAAGAAGCAGGTCTACATCCATATGATCCCACCATGGCTGGACTAATGGTGGACCATTGGCCCAAGGCTAGGTAATTTATTAACTGGCCAAATGCTAGTTAATTTATTAACTGGCCAAAGAGTGTCTTTCAAATTTTTAAACAAAAAATAATCAGAGGGCCAAAGAAAATAAATGATCCACATTCATTTGTTCTTGAAGCAAACATGGACTGAGCACTACTCATGTTATGCTAGCTGTGATGCTAGAATTAATAGCCTTTTATAAAAGGAAGTGAATTTTCTTGAATAACCATCCATGTAAAATTAAAATCTATGAAAAAGGCAGCACAGAACATTATATAATATTTTGATAAAATAATACCTATCCAGAATTTTGACTAAGATCAGGCTATCCAGGAATGCTTCCCATGAAAATGACAGTAAGGACTGAGTGAAGATCTGAGAATGAATGGGAGTTAAGTAGGCAAATAGGGGTGAAGTACCTCTAGAAGAAAAGAATGAGAGCCACTGATGGAAGTGGTAGTGGTGAGTCTGAAGCACTGGAAGGTAGCCAGTCTTTTGGAAGAGGAAAATATCTGCAAACGGCAGGAGGAGTGTGGCTTGAGAAAAATTTGGAGAGGTAGGCAGAAACTAGACATGGTAGGGCCCACTAGATCATGTTTTAGAGTTTTTTTCTTTATTTTAAGAGCCAAAGGGTTTTGAAGAGAGATATGATATAATCTTACTAGTATTTTTAAAAGATCATTCTGGCTGAAGTATCAAGAACAGATTAGATGAAGTCCCAGGGCATGTAGTGTAGAGACCAGCTGGTAGGCTATTGTAGAAGTCCAGGTGGCAAATGTTAGAAGCAGAAACTTTGAGGTGGTGATGGCAAAATGTTAATATTTGAGAAGCAAAAGCCACAACTGTTGTTATTGTTGTTTTAATTGATTGAATATGGATTGATGTCAGACTTGTGCCACTAAGTTTTGGGAGTATCTGGAGTGATGGAAGAGAGAGCCCAAATTTAGTTCTGGTTATTTGGCTTTGTGGTAACTTTGAGAAATCGAAGAGAGATGTTAAGTAGGTTAAAGGTCAGGAACTCAGAAGACAGCATGGGTTAGAAATGTAAATGTATGAGTCATCTCTACAGAGATGGCCATGAAGCTATGGGTGAGGCTGAGTGATTAAATTCAGACAACAAGAAAGCCTAGGAATAACCTTTAATGAAGTTTCACGTTTAAAAATTGATAGAGGGAAATAGCCGTGCAAAAGCATTAGAAAAGAAATGGCCAGAGAGATAGGCTAAAAACCAGGAGAACCTTATTTCACTAAATCAAAGGGAAGAGAATATTTTGAGGAGGCTGAGGCACACTCACTATGATAGCTAAAATTAAACAAACAAAAAGACTGGAAATACCTAATGTTGATAAAGATACTGAACAACTAAAAGTCTTATATATTGTTTGTGGGCATAATAGAACCACTTTAGAAAACTTTGATAGTTTCTTAAAGAGTTTAGCATGCATCTACAGTATGACATAGGAATTCCATTCCTAGATATTAATATATGAAAAATGAAAACACACTCACAAAAGACTTATACAAGGATGTTCATAGCAACCTTATTGTTAATGGCCCTAAAATGGAAATAGCTCAGATGTCCATCAGCAGAAAGAATTTAAAAGATGTGAAATTTTCACACAATGAAAAATTTGCTATTCCATGATAAACAGGAATAAAACATTGATACATAAACAACATAGACGAATCTCAAAAACATCATGTTAGATAGGAAAAGCCAGACACAAATAGTGCAGACTTCATGATTGACACCACTCATATCAAGCTCCAGAATAGGTAAAGCTAATCTATGGTGGTGGATATCAGCTTGGTAGGCTCCTCTATGGTGGCAAGGACAAAGGATTGGCTAGAAAAGGGCAAGAGGTGACTTTCTGGAGGAATGTAAATATCTTATATATTGGTAGAGGTATGTATTATACATATATATGCATTTGCCAAAACTGACCAAACTGTGTACTTACTATGTGTGCATTACACTGTATTTCAATTACACCTGAATCAGTTTTTTAAAAAGGGAATTCTGCAGAGACATCAAATATGATGAGAACTAAGAAAGAGCTATTGTATTCAGTAATAAGGAGATCACTGGTAACTTCAGGAAAAGCTTTTTCTGTAAATTTATGGGGCCAGAGCTAGATTGGAATGGGTAGAATGGGAGAAAGATGGATAAATACATATAGTTATTATATGTAAATCTTAAAAGGAGCTTGGCTAAGAAGGGGAAAGAATCATGAGAAGATAGCTAGAGGAGAATGAGGAGTTCAATTTGGGTTTATTTTAGATAGAATTTAAATGAATAAAGTGAAGAATGTTTAGAAATCAATAGGGAGAATACAGTGGAGAAGGTGATTTGAATAAAAGAGAGTGTATTTTGTGACTGGAAAGAAAAGATGAGGGACCTTCTCTCTGTTTCTATTTTTTTTCTATAAGTAGGAGTCGGTTCATCTTCTGAGAGTGAGGGGATTTTGCGATTCGAGGATAAAGAAAAGAGTCTGAAATAGCCAAGTTGGGGAGCAAGAGTGTAGGTTTATCAGCAAGACAGTTGATTACTGATCTACAGATGAAGCCATGCTGGGTATTGTACAAGATGAGTCAATAGAAAGGGAGAGACTGGCAAAGACATGCAGATAAGAGAGCCTTTTTGGCCCAGGAGACACTAAAAGAAGAGTCTTTGATCTTGACCTCCCAGGCTGAATTATTGTGAAGCCTGGATCAACAATTCCCCACGTATGTGATCTTTCTTTTTCTCTTCAACTGTTTGTTATTTTAAGTTCTGAGGTACATGTGCAGGATGTGCAGATTTGTTATAGGTAATTGGTGGTTTGCTGCACAGATCAATCCATCACCTATGTATTAAGCCCAGCATACTTTAGCTATTCTTCCTGATACTCTCCCTCCACCACCCAACTGACAGGCCCCAGTGTGTTGTTCCCCTCCATGTGTCTACGTCTTCTCATTGTTGAGCTCCTACTTACGAGTGAGAACATGTGGTATTCGGTTTTCTGTTCCTGTGTTAGTTTGCTGAGGATAATGGCTTCCAGCTCCACCCATGTCCCTGCAAGGGACAGGATTTCATTCCATTTTATGGCTGCATAGTATTCTATGGTATATCTGTATCACATTTTCTTTGTCCAGTCTATCACTGGTGGGCATTTGGGTTGACTCCATGTTTTTGCTATTGTGATTAGTGCTGCAATAAACATATTTATGCATGTATCTTTATAATGGAATGATTTATATTCCTTTGGCCATATACCCAGTAATGGGATTGCTGGGTCAAATGCTATTTCTGAGTCTAGATCTTTGAGGAATTGCCACACTGTCTTCCACAATGGTTGAACTAATTTACATTCCTACCAGCAGTGTAAAAGCATTACTTTTTCTCCACAACCCCACCGGCATCTGTTGTTTCTTGACTTTTAATAATCACCATTCTGACTGGCTTAAGATGATATCTCATTGCGGTTTTGATTCACATTTCTCTAATGATTGGTGATGTTGAGCTTTCTTTTCACACGTTGGTTGACTGCATAAAGGTCTTCTTTATAAAGTGTCTGTTCACATCTTTTGCTCACTTTCTAATGGGATTTTCTAAAACCCAAAACCATAGAAACCCTAGAAGAAAATCTAGGCAGTATCATTCAGGACATGGGCACCAAACAATGTCATTGTTTGGTTATGAAGTCTTTGCAATGTCAAAAGCAATTGCAACAGAAGCAAAAATTGACAAATGGGATTTAATTAAACTAAAGAGCTTCTGTATAGCAAAAGAAACTATGATTAGAGTGAACTCACAGCCTATAGAATGGTAGGAATTTTTTGTGATCTATCTGACAAAGGTCTAATATCCAGTCTACAAGGAATGTAAACAAATTTACAGGAAAAAAAAAAAAGCCTATGATGTAATCTTAAACTGACTTAGTTTGAGAAGGTTTCTGTTTCTCCCAAACAGAAACAGCCCTGATAAGGACTTTGTAGTGTGTGTGGGGTGTGTGTGTGTGTGTGTGTGTGTGTGTGTGTGTGTGTGTGTGTGTG
>NW_022436946.1:76271863-76344976 GCF_009761245.1 Sapajus apella | reverse complement strand
TGTGTGTGTGTGTGTGTGTGTGTGTGTGTGTGTGTGTGTGTGTGTGTATGTGTGTTTCCTACATATAATTAGACTAATTCTGCATTCCTATTAAATCTGCACTAGAAATAGATTAAGTTTTGAGTTTCCACGTTCAGACAAAAAGCATATTTCCATTTTAATAATACATCTGGCTGGGGGCAGTAGCTCACGCATGTAATCCCAGCACTTTGGGAGGCCAAGGCAGGTGGATCACGAGGTCAGGAGATTGAGACCATCCTGGCCAACATGGTGAAACCTCATCTCTACTAAAATACATAAAAGTAGCTGTATGTGGTGGTGCACACCTGTAGTCCTGGCTACTAGGGAGGCTGAGGCAGGGGAATCTCTTGAACTTGGCAGGTGGAGGTTGCTGTGAGCCGAGATTGTGCCACCACACTCCAGCCTGGGCAACAGAGTGAGACTCTTGTCTCAAAATAGTAATAATAATAATAATAATAATAATAATGATAAATACATTTGTTTTTATACATGTGTGTATACATACATGTGCATATACACAAATGCATATGCAATCTCCATAAATTGGCACTCTGCCAACAAGGTAAATTATCCTTCCTCTTTTTCACATGCATCTTTCATCTATTCAGTTTATGGCTTTGTCCTTTTACCTAGGATGCCCTTGTTTATTTAACTTGAAAGCTTTGGAGGGTACAGAATAAAGAATGGCATCATTTCCTTTAGATCCTTTACCCTAATGGACAGTGTGATAGCCACAATGTCATAGGGAAAGCTCTGACCACACTAGTTTGACTTGTTTCCCCTTTCATGATTGCAGAGTAATTTGGATTTGTTTTAGGCCAGGCCCCTCAGAAGCAGACTCTGAGATGGAGATTATTGTGCAGGAAGCATATTAGGGAGTACTTTCAGGATCAACACCTGTGTGAGAAGGGAAATCAACAATTGGAAAATAGGAGAAAGTGGGCTATAATACGCATACAGTAAGGCCTCAATGAGTCTCTTGGGTGTTCTGACACTATCTGGAATATCGTGCTATGGCCAGTCACTGGATTCAGGCTGCCTGGGGAAGAGGATCTAGCCTTAGGGGAGGTGGCTGGCTTCAGCAAAGGGCTATTTCAAAGGAAAGTCTGACAGCTAAGAGCATCCTGACATCTGGATGAGTGAGACCCCAGTCTTGCAGCAGACATCTGGGCAGCTTAGTGCACCATCCACTCACTGATTTTAACTGAAAATTAAAATACCAAGTTTGGGAAAGCTAATATTTGTTAACTACCTAAACATTAAAGGAATTCACAGGTTAAATATAGAGTCAACTAATAGGATGATGAGAAACCTAAGACTTATTGACAAAACAGAATGTATAAGTCAACTGATAAGACTGTCCAGATTGTGGGCCTCTTTTGGGGATTTACAACATCATCCAAATCTTAAATTACAAGTCTATCTATAGAACACTTGCAAATGTCTGTGAGGCAATGCATAAGAGTTGTGGAGGGTAGTGACTTCACTGAGGACATTTAATTTGAAAGGTTTGCTTTCATGAAATATTTAGTTCTATAAGATTTCATTCCACTAATTTTTTGTAAATAAGACAATATAGCAGGAATCTTATATAGTATTGAAGATACGTAATAATGAGATTTTACTTCTGTGACCTAAGTTATAGGGCAACTATGGCATATGGTCTTTGGAAAATTCCCTCCTCCCATTTAAGCCATTGTTCCAAAAACAGTCCTTACCTCTTCCTTTAGTGTAGGCGCCTTCTGTTAGCACTAAACTCGGAGGACTCTTTATATGGGAAAATAGAGGGGTACATTTTAGAAGATCTATTCAGCAATTTAGTCCAAATATCTCCACTAAATTAGAAGTATGTTTTTGTTAGAAAAATTAACACAAACAACTTTCACATTTAGTAACCTAACATGATAAAACTTTCTGACTAGCATAGTTTAATGCTAGTCAGAGGATCAGGTGGCCCTCTTCTATCTTGAAGCAGTGATCCCTGAAACACATGGCCACAGCCAGTGAATAGAGGGATAGAGAAGGTTGAATTAACGTACATTATTATTGCTTATGGGCCATTCATTGGCCAGGACCAGGCAACTGCAAGAGATTACGGGACATATAGGAGGGCACATGGATATTTGGTGAGAATCAATTTCAGAAATTTAAGTTAGAATGATTTAAAAGTAAATATTTTATTAATTAAGCTACCTGTTTCCAGAAATGGAACTAGTTTACTTTCCTTGATTTAAAAATAAATTAATTTGTTGTTGATAGAAACAAATGGGGATGCATGGGATTTGAGTGAGAAGAGCGTTAGCATCCAGATCAGTGGTTTTCACACTCTGTCTGGTGCAGTTATCCCAGAGTGTTGGGAAATAATGTTGACTGGACAAAAAGGCAACAGGGCAGGCTCTAGGTGTTTTGGTTCTAAACACTGCTGCTTGATTGCCAGCTCTCTGTCTTTATCTGTTTTGTGATTTGGGGGAAAAATGAGTTCAGCTGCAAAAAGAAATATCTGATAATGACCCATCTACTCTACCACCCTCCTTTTAAAGCTATAAAATTTTACCACATCCATCTAACCAATATTTTGGGGCTGTGGGAATAAAGTCCCTGTCCTCCTTTTACCTGTACTCTAGTGTGTCCCAGAAAGCTCCAGTGATTCCCCAACATCAGAATACTAACTTTAATTCTGCCTGAAGCAACAGTGAGATTGTCAACAGAGACTATTCTGAAAATTTTGGCATGGAAATGACTATCTAGGGAGTGTCTAGAAGAATGGCTTCTAGAATGGCTTCTTGCAGAAGAAACACAAACCTCCTAACAGTTATTTTAAGTCTAATATGTAGGCCTTGCTTGGACTTTCCTTCTTTCTCACTTATAACATTTAGTGATGAGCAAATTCTCCTCTCAGAATACGGTATGTTTGCTTTACAGCAAAGTGTCATCATCAACAAATAACATTGCACCAACAGCAAAAAGTGCTCACATGTGCACTCCTTATTATTCTTACGCTGACTCCGTGCAGTTGGTCTGACAGTTACTGCTTCTGTTACTACTTTACAGAAAAGAAACAGAGAAAAAATAATTTAAATCAAGGTTACACAGCACAAGTAGTAAATGTTCCATGGAAATGGGAAACAGACTTCACGATTATTACAACTGGATACTAAAATGCAGGTAATAAATGAGAGTTTCTCTAATGTAAACTCTTACCACTAGTAGTAGTAATAATTATTATGGGACGCATGGAGGGGAGTGCCTGAGTGTGTGGATTTCTTTTCTTTTTCTTTCTTTTTTTGAGACAAAGTTTGTTTCACTCTTATTGCCTAGGCTGGAGTACAATGGCGCAATCTTGGCTCACTGCAACCTCCCCCTCCTGTGTTCAAGCGATTCTCCTGCCTCAGCCTCCCAAGTAGCTGAGATGACAGGTGCCCACCACCATAGCGAGCTAATTTTTGTATATTTAGTAGAGACGAGGGTTCACCATATTGACCAGGCTGGTCTTGAACTCCCGACCTCAGGTAATCCATCTGCCTCAGCCTCCCAAAGTGCCGAGATTATAGGCGTGAGCCACTGTGTCTGGCCTGAGTATGTGGATTTCTAAATCAATGAGGCCTGGATTTGAATCCAGAGCTCCACCACTTACTATATGATCCTGATAGGTCATTTAAACTCCTCGCAGTTGTCTTATCTGTGAAACAGGGATGAGTGGGAGGAGCAAATAAGATAACAGTGGTAATATATTCAGAATACATTTAGCACAGCTTCTCATACATGGGCAACATTAACAAATTTTGGTTATAATAATGATTATTTAAAAACAGTATGAATTCAAATAGCACTACACACTCAGTATTCATATCTCTTTGAGTTTAAGGACAGGTGCATCTATACTGTGTGAGCACTGTTGCAGCTCGAAAGTACAGTACTGGCTGTGTTGATGCTATATAAAGGAATTTTGAATCACAATTGGAGCTTTGGTTCTTACATTGTGCTAAGCCAGAAGACTCTTATTCATTGTAGTGATTTTAGCACAATGCAGTTAACTGAGCTTTGGAAACACACAGAAGTTGGGTGCTTTCTTTTGAACTAGGGTAATAAACCTTCTTTTAGCAGCACTTTGGAATAGGTTCATCCTGCATTATGCTTACAGATTTTATTCTTCACATTTGTTTTTACTAAGGAAACATTTTGGCTCACCCCTTCAGCTTATAATCTCATATGAATGCATGGTGATTTACATACATTATTCATATGGTCTGTCTTCAGTGGAAAAAAAAAAACACCTATGATGAATTTTTAGCATGGAGGAATACCTCCAACTAGGAAAATTCACTGTTTGTATAAGAATAGCTTACTTAAACAATTAACAGATTTTTTGCCCTTAATCAATGGCATTCCTGAGTAAACATTCAAAATAAATGTTGTAAAAATATTTAAAATGCTCTTTAAAAATGTTGCTTGAATGTAAGTCTAATGTGAACTTCCAGCAGGCAACAGTTGACATAATGCTGATATTTTCATACAAAATTAGAAGTGGTAGAAAGTTTAAAAATTTTCCAGTATTTTAAAAATACATGCATCACAGCTCTACACCTTTGCTGAGATCAAAGGTGAAATAAAATTACTCAAAAAATAATCATGTGTGTAATAAATACATCTGTCACTATCAAGTTCTAGCTCACAGCTTGTATACATACTTTCATAATACCACTTACATGTCAAATTGTCTACATTTAAATTATGAGAAAATCAAGTGCATGTAACAAAGACCTTTGTTGAGTTGGCAAAACTCTAGTAGTTTGGATATATTGACATTTAATGAAAATTTTCTAAAAGATAAAATCCTTCCATAATTTTCTTTATACTTAAGCTGGGAATGACTTAAAAAGGATTTGTGTAACTGAGAATTAGTCCTTAATTGTTTTTCTTTCAAATTTGAAAATAAGAGGCTTTTGCTTTTATTATAGCAGGCATTGCTGAACCTTTCACACCATATGGCATGAAAAGCGGGCAGTGTGTTTCTATTTACGTTTTGGACTCTTGGTTCAAGACTGGTGTTCCTGGGCCCCTGCTTCTACCTTGACCCCAAGAGGAGACTCCTTGGCTTTTAGTTTCTGTTTTTATTTCTTTCTTTTTTTTTTTTTTTTTTTGGGGACGGAGTTTCGCTCTTGTTACCCAGGCTGAAGTGCAATGGCGCAATCTCGGCTCACCGCAACCTCCGCCTCCCGGGCTCAGGCAATTCTCCTGCCTCAGCCTCCTGAGTAGCTGGGATTACAGGCACACGCCACCATGCCCAGCTAATTTTTTGTATTTTTTTAGTAGAGACGGGGTTTCACCGTGTTGACCAGGATGGTCTCGATCTCCTGACCTCGTGATCCACCCGCCTCGGCCTCCCAAAGTGCTGGGATTACAGGCTTGAGCCACTGCGCCTGGCCTGTTTTTATTTCTTTAGGGAAGAATTAATGGCTAACCTGGGAGAAATTTAGTTACTTTATCTTCTTTTTTCCCTTCTTTGCTCTCTCCTCCTCCTTCTCATTACAGGATATAGAAATGTGAGAGCCTCAGTGGGGAATTTTCCCAGAAGAGAGAAATGAAGCATCCTTTGGTCTATAATGCCAGTCATTCCAGAGAGGAGTGATTTTTCTTGTTTGGCCCTTAGGGCTGTCTACTGCTGGGTGATTGCAGCCCTTTCTGCCATCTCCCTCAGGGATGCTGGAAGGGAAACCTGGAGAGGAGCAGTACAGATAGGAGGTGGATACTACTTCTACTTCATATGAGCCTCTTTTACATGATCTGTCCTTGTTAGAGAGGTTCCCTCTCAGGGTGCAGTCAATTTCTCTAACTTTAAATGGGTGGCTTCATATAAGTATTTTAATTTGCTCATAGACTCCGAGGTTTTACAGACAAAACAGTAACTCTGGGTGAGGCAGAAAGCATATTTAGAAAGGAAGAGGATGCTGTGTTGGCTGCACAGTCATTGGTAAAGTTTGAGCACCCCATGTTATTTTCCCTTCAGCATGATGTTACAATATGTTTTGTTCAAGCCTAAATGAACCTTTTCATCTGGTAATTAACATTTTTACAGTGTTTCTCCTACCACCATATATTTTTGTTTAGAAAATTAAGACCCGGAACCAAAGTCAATGAGTAAAATGTTTGTTTTGCAGAGTATATATTTAAACCTGTAAGAGATGATTAGAGGGTAAAATGAGAAAATTAACAATAATTTAATCTCAACTTTCTTGATTTCCTCATGTATCAATATTTAGATTCTACTGTCTTTGCTATTTATCTCTCTTTTTTTTCTTTTCTTTTTCTTCTTTTTTTTTAAGCAGAGTCTTGCTTTGTCACTTAGGCTGGCGTGCAGTGGTGCAATCTCAGCTCATTGCAAACTCTACCTCCTGGGGTTAAAGCGATCCTCCTATCTCAGCCTCTGGAGGAGCTGGGAGACTACAGATGCCCACCACTATGTCCAGCTAATTTTCTGTTTTGTATTTTTAGTAGAGATGAGGTTTCACCATGTTGGCCAGGCAGGTCTCCAATTCCTGACCTCAATAATCTACCTGGCTTGGCCTCCAAAGTGTTGGGATTACAGTCATGAGCCACTGTGCCCAGCCTGCTGTTTATTTCATACTTACATTTTAAAATATGTTGATGTAATAGTCTTTTTCTAATATTAAGTGATACATACTACTGAGTGTGTTTAATGGCATAACTTTTATGACATACATTTTGACATATACGAAGAGTTGACTCTGAGTTTATGAATTCTGTGGGGCAAATTGACATCCAAATCACAAGTTAGCTGAGGAATTCCTGGATTCTAATCTTGATTCCACTGTCTCTAATCTAACCCCCTAAGGTGTCTGAGTTTTCAAGAATGTTTCATTCATTTTAATTAATTAATTGCTTAATTAAAATAATGTTTTGGCTCTGGCTTGCTTTAGAAAATACAGAGGTGCAATAAAATTAACAATAATTATGTGACTCTGTAACTTACTGCCGAGCCTATTAAACTCTCAGGAAGCTCTATTTTTCATATATGTGGCAGAGCTATTTTTTAATTTATCTGAAGTGGTTTGTAATTATTGATAATGCTGATAATAAAATTTATACTGTTTAGATCATAAAAAAATTAAACGTAGACTCTGCCTTTTATTAAATACAGTTTGGACTCTAAAATGTGCTTCCTGGCACAACAGTCTGCATACTGTTGGTGTGATCCTGTCTGCCCTCCTCTCATAGAGCACAAAAAAAGCAGCCTGGTTGAGAAGTCAACTCACCTCTTTCTAAGCACTAATGATTTGCTTTAATATAAATGGTCAGAGGATGTCAGCATGACTGTCTAGGTCTTTGTTTAAAGATCTAAATGGCAGCAGGGAAGTTAACTTAGGTATGGCTTAGGTATGAAATGACTTTTCAGTAGTAAGGCCCTCTGGAAAGCTGTGAAAATGAGAGAGAGAGCGAGAGGGAGGAAGAGAGAGAGAGAGAGAGAGAGGCAGGCTTACAGGCATATACTTTTCTCCTTTTCTCCTGGTCAGGAGAAAATTAAAAATGACTACCCATTTAACATAATGTGTATTAGATAAGCTGACAACCTTAGGTTTAAGTAGAAATACAAAAACTCTACATTTAAAAAATGCGTTATTTTAGGAGGAAGGAACACAAAGTAAAACAAAGGTTTCAGTGTATTGTCTGACTCTGGGAGCTTTAGAACACAGCAAAATATCATGCCTTCTAGGTCTGGACATATATTAGTCAATATGCTGACTGTGGGATCCCTGGGCTGAAAACAGGACCTGGTACAGGCAGTGGTAGCCAGTTGGTGTACGATGTCCTGTCCATGCATACGCACTGGGTCACATTATGAATACTGTCCAACTTTTATGACTTGAACATATTCTTTCCTGCTCACTCTCTAGGTCTTATCAAAACACTTACTCCCTTCCCTCTATTCTGTATCCCTCGTTATCCAGGATTGATTTTAGAGATACTTCACATATGTTTTTTGGTGAGGTGTAGCACACACAATGCTGTTTGTGGACAACCTTTGCATACATACTGTGTGCCTCTGGTGTACATACCTTTGCATACATGCTGTGTGCCTCTACGCAGGGAACAAAGGAGGCTGGTTGGGGAAATTTCTAGGTGAGTTTGGATATTCCAAGAAAAACATGTAAAAGGTGCCTTCTGATAATTTGAGCATTTACCCTGAGCCAAAGTTTGATTAATTTTTTGCTATCTTTTTGCTTAGTAAACAGTGGAGAAATACATGGGGAAAGTTAGCAGCTTTGGAAGATGAGATGATCTGTCTGGCTCCAATGGGAAGACTAGACTGGAACAAGATAAAGGAATATTAGGGTGATTAAAACTGTGCAAGTGTGCAGGTTACAGAGGAGTCGAATCTAATTTAGGCATTAGGTTCTAAAAGTAGAACAGTACAGAAAGGTGCCATTTGAGCATTGTTGAAAACCTTTTTTAAAGGAGCCATATTGAAAACAAGCATCACAGTTATATCCCACACAGGCAATTTGCCCTTAGGTATTGAATGATGCTGTTCTGTTGAGCTCCAGATTTCACTGTTGGCTTATGTTTTAAGGCCCACGTTGCATTAAAAAATGTGTCCATGTGTCATTGAACTCATGGAATACTATGGTCTTACTCAACTTGGAGAGGTAGCCTGTGGATGAGAACCACACAGGAACTGAGTTTACTTCTTGGGTAGAAGGTATTCAGGCTCATTTAGGGTAATACTTACAGAGAGAATTAGATTGGTGAATGGATTTCTGCCCACTATTTAAAACAATTTTCTTATGTCTCTGTCTTATGTATATGGTTAAATTCTTTTAAATGCTTGTACGATTCAGATGCATTGTCCTTGTGGTCACTTGGCAATAGTAAAGGAAAGAAGCTTCTCTTAGATCCCCATACTCTGGCCCTTGGTGGATTTAGCACTAGAAATATAAACATTCATTTAAGTTAAGTATTTCTCTTTTTTTCATGTATCAACTCTATGGAAATAGACTACAATTGTTCTCACAAAATCTCATTCACCAGAGCTTTGAACATGCACAAGTTTTGAGATCTTTGCTTCTTTAACACATATCAATCTAAAAGTGAAGTACTGAAGGGTGTTCATTTGTTAAAAATCTGTTGGTGCTTTCAAAGTATAAGACATGGGCCCTGATGAGTCAGTATATAGCAAGAAGCATATATTTCAAGTCTTGAAGGGATTTCCATTTTTGGCCTTGCTATTTTTTAGGTTTGATATTTCTTAAATTCGACCTCCCTGTACCTTGGTTTAAGACCACTGGGAGTGAACTCCTATCAATAGTACTTTTGCTGAAAGGAGGAAATTCTCTCCCTTCACCAATGTCAAAACTTTTATATTCAATTTCAAAAACAGTGTTCTGAAATTTTTGCTCCTCTTCCATGGATATAAGGTTTTTATTAAATCTTCAGGTTCATATCTTGAAACTAGTCAGTTGAGTCAAGAGAATTTAGAATTAGGTATAGAAGAAAACTGAAGATGAAGTGAACTTAAAACCTGGGACTTAATCCTGCCTCTTCTGTGGCTGCAAACCTACATCAGAATGAAGTATACATTTCAAAGAGGCAGAGACAATTCTCTTGTTTTAGGTAACACATTTTTCAGTCCTAATTTGTTTTTTTATTGAAACATTTGAAAACAAATCTTTGATACCCAAATTAATTATTTCTCACCATTCCTCCCTTCCCCAGGCTATTTATTTCTTGCTTTGTTGTGTCTCCAATAAAGCAAACATAGATTACTGTTATGTAAAATGTTACAGTAGAATTTATATACTCTACCTTGTTATTACTATTGTTTATTATAACTGCTATTAAATTATAATAGTTTATTTATAAAGCCTCATTGCCTTTAATTACTTTTTTTATATGATCACATATTTATTTAAAATGTCATAGCATTGCTTCATAATCTCAAAGCAGTGACTTGTTCCAATGACCAGGAACATCTTAAATCGTGAAGAAGGTGTTCAAGAGGTCCCGATGAAACATTTGGCAAATACTAGACCTTAGAAATGAACACGAGCTTAAACATTTAATTTGATTGAACAAATATTTATTGAGTAAGGTATTATGTGTCAGGTACTGAATCATATTGCCCAATAGAAAAATCTATTAGTAAAATAAATGAAATTTAAAGGAGAAAAGTATTTGCTATCTACTGTGAACCCAGTGGCATGGGAAAGAAGGATTTGATGTTTCAGTATTATTTTGCAAACAAAAGACAAATACCTTTATTTCAAAATTCTAAGTAAAAACAAATGTGAAAAATGAGCTTTATGCAAGCTTCTTAAATTTCACACACCATCCTTTTCTGAAAACAATTGAATGTAATCAGGTATGGTTTGAACTTTTTCAGGGAAATGGACTCAGACTCACTTTTTCTTTATTTAACCAAAAGCTCCTTTGATCAGATTACTAAATCTACTATGTATTTGCTAATGCCTTAATATAGCCCAATGTTTCTGAACTCTTTATTATCTGTTTTTATTAAAAGATGCACATTTATTAGAAATATGTGAAATATTTTGTCATTAAAAATTCTTAATGTAATTTTATATTGTAAAATATTTTTAAATGTAGGTCTTATTAAAATGTTCCAGGGAGATAATTAGGTTTGGCACATTAATCCATAGACAAATAGATGAATTGACATGATACAAAAGAAAGGGACTTGAAGGGATGGTTAGTTGACAGAGCACCAAATGTATTTTGACAGAAACTAAATGCCTTTTATAGATAATAACGTTGTCTTGAGGAAATCAGTTTATCTTTTTATAAGTTTGCAATCTACTTGAATGTGCTTGAAGAATATATTTTATAGTTCTCCTGCCCCCACCCAATCTCTTTGTCTATGCTGGGAATTCTATAATGTAACACCCTTAAATAGAAAACAGTTGCAGCTAATCCTATTTAAAATGGTTGCTAAGGGACTATTCATAGGAGCTTAGAAATGACTCAAGATCTCCCTTTAAGGAGTAACGGGGGAAAAGTAAAGAAAAGAACACTTCTAGGAAGAATTTTAACATATGGGTTTGTGTCATGTGGTTTCTGGTATGTAGGATGGAGGAATCGTTTCCCAATCTGTAATTTCCAGGCGTTCCACTGAGCCCTGAACCTAATGCCAGCACACTGCTCTCTCCTCACCTTCTGAGGACATCCCTGAGCAAATGAGGTTACACAGCTGGGGTTAGGGTAAGAGGGACAGTTACTTTCTCTACATCTTAGGTATGGTAGAAAGTTACCTTATGATAGCTAAAATAGTATCTATAGCACTATAACCAGCTCCTTCAGAAAAAGAGCCAAAGTAGTCATTGGGGTGTGGTGGGGAATAAGGATAGCTGACCAGCTGTCCTCAGCTCTTTGCTGCCCATTTTAGGAAATGCAGAGTCCTATTTCATTGTGCTATGAATGTTTGACTTCTGCTTTTCCTGTTTCAGGATGAATGTGCAATATATAGTTTTCCCTTCATCTATGAGAGTAGCTTGCATATTACTTTGTGAACAGGAAAATTTGATCCCAGGGTTTGCCATATACCAGATGGATTATGCTTCTACCATAAACAATGTTTTCTCTCTTTTTTTGGCCAGTTGCAAGTATTCATAAGCTTATAAGAGAAAATTTAGAATGGCAAACCAGACATTGCTTGTGACAAACAGAAAGTTAGAGATTTCTTTGTCCACAAAATTTTAAGAGTGGATACAAGGGCTTCTTTAAAAATTAAAATAGGACCACAGATCTTAGAGCAAATAACACAGTCAGAAATTCCTAACTCTAACTAAAACAAAGGGTTAGGGTGAATTTGTTCTCAAAACTAAAAGTAGAATTAGGGTGTGATTAAATATCTAACTTTAATGATAAATGCCTCAAATTTTTCTTAGATATTTATGTTTAGAATAATTTAGATATTTTAGAATTTATGTTTAGAGTAATTCAGATATGTTTATACACCAATGCTAGCTAATACTTATTGATTACAAAACACAGACTTCTTGTTCTATAAAACCACTGAAATCGAGAAATCAATGTAATCTCCACCTCATTTTGCCACAAAGCTTTGAGATCTATGTGAGGCATCATAATTTGTATTTGTTCTTTATGGGCAAAGTTAACTCTTTAGGAATAAATGGCCTCTGATTACTAGCTTCTCAAATCCAAACGAATCAAATGTTAAGGAAAAAAACATGCTACAAATTTAGGGCCTCTTTTGCTGGCTTTAGGTTTCATGAAGGTCAGAGTCATCCTAAGTTAATAACCTTTGTGTTTCCTGCATCACTATCAGAGTACCTTAAGTACAGTGGGCACTCAGCAAATATTTGAGTGACTTTAATTACATAAACAAATGTACTACTTTGATTTAATCCCAGAAGATTGCTTTTTTTAAATTATGATGACATCAATTTCCATATGGCAAAAGTATCCCTAAACTATGCATACAGACCCAAGACCTCCTATTCTTATTTGTGAGCATTATTTAGTGTTTTCCTATCTGTCTAAATCCCTGTCCAACTATACGTTGACAGGTTTTCTATTTACACGTTATGCCGACTAATGATGTATATGTATATATTTTCTTTCTTTTCCAGATATTATTCTTTATCCTTCTCCAGTTCTGTCACATATGCTTTTCACTTTTACCTCCACTTTCCAAGTATGGTCAGGCTGATCCAGAAGAAATCAGTCTAGTGATATATGAGTTTAAATAATAGTTCTGAATGTAAAAGGCCAGCATTGTGGAATGTGTTTGCTCCGTGTAGGTGGCCCAAGCTATTTTCTGATTGTTGACATGTCTTCTTTTCAAACACCTGTGAGTCTTTTTCACTCGAGGACACCTAGTATCCCTGGCTCCACAAACTGTTTCTTCTCCCTCTCATATAAGAACTGTATGGCTACCAAGAATGTCAGGGAGATAGCAGAGCTTAGGCAAGTCACTCAGCTTCTCTGTGCCTGTTTCTTCTTCTCATAGGATTGTGTGGAGGATTACATGAGTTAATATTTATAAAGCATTTAAAACAGTGACAGACACATACTGAGCACTTGTGTTAGTCTGTTCTCACGCCACCAATAAAGACATACCCAATACTGGGTAATTTATTAAAGGAAAGAAGTTTAATGGACTCACAGTTCCACATGGTTGGAAAGGCCTCACAATCATGATGGAAGGCAAAGGAGGGGCAAAGTCATGCTTATATGGCAGCAGTCAAGAGGGTGTGCGCAGGGTAACTTCCCTGTATAAAACCGTCAGATCTCATGAGACTTACTCACTATCTTGGGACAAGTCTGGGAAAGACCACCCCCATGATTCAAATACCTCCCACAAGGTACCTTCCACGATACATGGGAATTGTGGGAACTACAATTCAAGATGAGATTTGGGTGGGAAGACAGCCAATCCATATCAGCACTGTCAAATTCTTTGATAAATAAAATGGGTATGGAGGAAAATTAGTGGTTAAAAAAATGGCAGTATTTAGGAAGCAGAATATGAATTTCTCATTTCCAATGTGAAGAGTTTAAGAGTTCTCTGGGTTAATGCTTGGAAAAGCTGGAATAAGCTCCCTGGATAGGTTTTCAACTGAATAGTCAAGTTGTTTCTAACAAAAGCCAACTAGAATAACTAGCATTCAAAAAGATCATTTCATTGATTAGAGTATTTGTACGCTGTTTCCAAGGTTACATAGCATTTTCTGATAGACTTCATAGCTGAACTAATTGTCCTACTAAGCGGTAATAAAATTTTACTTTATCTTTTCTAAAAATGTACTGCCTGCTCTCCTTCCAGTGGTTAATGAGTCACCTAAGCCAACTGATATTTGTATTCTAAGAATTCACCCTAGCTTTGAGTAATTCTAAGCTGACTTTAAAATTACCCCTATAAAATTATTATTGCTGTGGATTTCTGAGTATATAATTAATTTTCTAGTCTGGAGATCGTACCTTTCTAGAATTATAGGGAATCAGGAATACTTTTTTTTGAAAGATGCCTTGAGAATTCAAAAGGGATTTTGCTCAGTTAGCAAATTTTATCTTAAAGACTTTATTCATAGGCAAACTTGTCTCATAGTGAGCCTGTTTATTCTAACTTGTCTAGGTTCTGATGTAATTAAGTTAGTTAATTAATTAGCTATTGCCAGTTAGGAAGGGAAGTGGGACAACCAGAGGCTTTATTTACCCATTTAATATTTATTAACTGAGTGCCTTTGTTTCAGGGAATGTTACAGTAATGACAGCCAAAGTTCCTACCCTTGTGGAGCTTACATTCTAGGAAGTAAGTGTAGTATTGTAAAATTGGAGGTGTTTATATTCCAGTGTTTGAGGAAAGACTTACATTATCATTCTGCTGCCTACTGTGTGACCATGACAGATTTTTAACCTCTCTATGCTTATTTCTCTATACGTAAAGTGGTAATAATAAAATTACTTACTTTGTAGGGTGTTTTTAAGATTAAATGAGTTAAATACATGTAAGGGGCTTAGAACAGTGCCTGTCACATAAGAACTATGTAAATATTTGCTATTACCTTTAGTTAGTTATATAACATTATATGAAGTAAATGTATAAAGTGAGGCAGAATAAGGGGATAGAGAAAAATAGGAGCTGCTGTTTCCAGTAGGATTGTCAGGAAATCCCTCCCTGAGAATGGAATAATTTGAGCCAAAACCTGAATGAAACAGAGAAATGAACAGTGCTAACAACTAGTGGAGAAGAATTCCAGGCATAGGGAACAAGTAGTGAAAATGGCATGAGATAGCAGAGTGCTTACATGCGGAGAGTAACATATAAGTCTGTGTGATGGAAGTTCAGTGAGCTAGGGAGAAAGGATTAAACTAAAAGACTAAAGAAAAGGGGAGAAGGTCACATAGGGCTTGGTGGGACAAAATTTTTAGCAACGGACTATATTCTAAATAATGAAAAGCCAGCAGAGGCTGAATCAGGGGAGTGACCCAATTCTTTTTGAAGAATATACTGCAAGGATACCAGCGTGGGCCTTAGAAGACCATTCAGTAGTCTATTGCAGATATTCAGGTAAGAGATGGTTATAGTTTGAACCAACCAAAGTAGTAATGAGGTTGGGTTGGTGAGTAGTAATTGGCTATAAAATATATTTCAAAAGTGAAGTGACAAGATTTTCTTATAGGTTTGATTGAGTGTTAGTAGAACAAAGGCATATATAATGTTTCCACTTTGGGGCCTGGGCATCTAGATGATTGAGGTTCCATTTGCTGTGATGTTGTTTACTTGGAGAGTAGGTCTAGTTGGATGAGTGGCATTTTGGGACATGAAAACTTTGAGATAATGATTAGATATGCAGTTGGAGATACTAAGTAGGTAGTCAGATATTCAAGGTGGGGAGTTGAGGGAAGTATTTGAGGCTGGGGATATAAATGTGGAGTGGTCAGATTATAGAAGTTTTAGGAAGCCATGGAACTTGAATTAGATCACCAAGACTAAAGGAGATGAAGAAGAGAGAAGAGCTGAAGACTTTGAGCTGTGGGAGTGCTAAATATCAGATGGAGAGAAGAGGATGTAGAGCCAGTAGTAGAGACTGAGAGAGGTGATCAATGAGATAGAAGAAGACCAGGAAAGTGTAGAGTTCTGATAGCCAAATGAAGAATCATTTTTAAGAAGGGTAGAATGAAATAATCCTTCCAGATGCTTCTGAGGAAGGGAATAGAGATGAAGATTGACTGTTGCCTACTGAATTAGACACCATGGAGGTCACTAGTACCCTTGTCAAGATCAGGGGTGAAGACAAAAACATAATTGGAGTGGATTGAAGAAAGAATGTGAAATTGCAAAGATGGATAACTCTTTTAAAGAGTTTTGTTATAGAGGGGACAGAAGTATGGAGTATAGTTTGATGGGGTCATTAGGTTAAGTTTTTCTTCTAAAGGAGAAATATCACAGTGTATGTGATATGAAAACATTCCAATTAAGAGTTTAAAAGAAAAATCTTGATAGTGTATAGGAGAAAGAGGATAATTACAGGGTCAAAGATGTTGCATAAGCAACAAGAGATAAGTTTGAGCAGAAAGGAGGAAAAATAGGATGCTAATGCCAAGCATACCTCAAGTTTTTGAACGAAAGAACAACATTGTTAGATGTGGGTTTCAGGAAGATAAATTATGCATCCTAGTGTCCAATTATTGGAGGAGCAAGAGTTTAGGGAAAAGAGTCAAGTTAGGAGATATTAAAATAGCACAGGCAAAGGACACTTTATATTTGTTTTATAACTTATAAATGCCCACTATGGTTGATGCTACTAGTGATAGTGTCATTGGGAAGAGATAGGTGGGAAAAATTAATGAAACTAATAGAGATTCAGTCAATAAATGTGGACAACTGATTGGATATAGTATTTAAGAAAGGAGAAATGAGGGTCGGGAAAATGACAAATATAAACAAGAGGACACAGAAATGAAAAAAAGCAAATATAGGTGGGAAGATTACCAGTTAGGTTTTAGCATATTGAGTTTGAAATGCCAGCCAGCACCTAGGTAAAGTTGTCTAGAAGGAAATTTAAAATTTAAGACTGGCACTTGGGAGTCATCAGGATACTGCTGATGGTGAAAGTCATGAGACTAGGTAAGAAAGCCATGGAAAAGGTGAGTAGAAGAGAGAAGTAAATAATGTAATGATGCACCTTTGTAGCCTATTTCCATTATGGAGGGAGAATGAGGAGGAGTATTCAGAGATTGTGGTAGATAAGGGGTGGTGAGAGTCAGCTAAAGAGTAAGCCCAGACAACTGTAATGTTACTGAATCCAAGAGAAAAATAAGAATGTTTTAAGAATGAAAGTACTGTTCAACAGTATCAGAAAATCCAAGGATATTAAGAACAAGAACTGAAAATATGTTGTTGGATTTTGATCCTTCTCAATTGATGGATGATAGCTAAACAACATAAGTGACAACAAGCACCACAACTCTGACTTCAACTTCAGGCTTTAACTCTGACTATGACCAACATAACAACAATATTTTGCCACCAGGGGAAGAAACAGACAGTAAAAACACCATAAACATGAGAATGTACTCAAATTTACAGCTGTCTGGGGCCAGTTAGTATAAGATTCAACGAGTACAACTCATTTCAACAAACCCTAAAGGAATTGGTAAATTATGGTTTGGTATAATTGATGCTTATAATGTTGAAACATGAGTCTTTAAGAAAAGATTAATTCACATTAGAAATTCTTGGTTTAAAAATCAGTTGTGCTAAAATGCAATGTAGCATCCTGAATTGGATTCTGGAACTGTGAAAGGACATTAATAGAAAAACTGGTAAAATCCAACAAAGTCTGTAGTTTAGTTAATTGTCATATACCATAGTTGATTTCATAGTATAATATGTCTGGTAATATATAACATTAAGAGACCCAGAGTGTAGTGTTATGTAAACTCTCTTTACTATCTTTATAACTTTTTCATAAACCTAAAATTATTACAAAATAAAAAGTTTAAATTTTAAAAATGACCTAAAAAATCCAGTGACACATGTGGAAAGATTTTCTACCCAAATAATTAAATGAATAAACTCTTGGTGCTTATGTAGGTAAAATTTAATTAATGGGTATTCTGTTTATGAGAATTAACTCATTCCATCAATGTTTTTATAGAAATGAGGTATTATGTTCTTAGACAAAATAATAATATGAATACATTTTCCTATAAGTCACCTGCTTTCTCCAGTTGATTTTTAGATTTGTAGCTTAACTAGCCAGCGTTAAACGAGCCTGTTTGCACAATGAAATCAACTGCAGTTCTGCTTTTGTATTTGGCCTTTCTTCACACAAAAAAATAGCTAATTATATTCCTTGCAAGAACAAGCAAGAGAAAGGTACCTGTTGTTTATTAAACAAACCAATAAATGAGGTGTTGTAATATTTTTTAAAAGTACTTATTACTTATTTGTTCTTCCTGAGATGTATATCAGTCACCCTGGTCGGTAATGATTTGCACATGTAATTCATATTAACAATAAGCAAAGCCATTCTTCTAGAAGTCCTGGGTAGAAGGACATTTGTGGAGCTGAGGCAGAAATGCCTCTCCGTGGCCTCAATGAAGTCAGTGAGGTTGATAACTAAAACTCTGGTCTTCAATACAAACCATTCTTTAGCTACTTTCTTGTCAAAGGGAAGCTAAAGTTCCAAACTCCCATTTTCCACTGCAAGCATTATACTTGTCAGACAATTGTTCTGAGCATAATGATTCACAAACAGACTTACTTGATTTGGCCTCTTGTACAATGATATTTATTGAATTGCATTTTGGCCTTACAGGAAGTTTGACTACTGAATTAGCAAGTATTAAACCAAATTTGCTTATGAAAAAGAGATGACAAGTTTTTCATAAGTATTGAATCATTCAAAATCTAAAATTCGTATAGATATTATACTTCCTCTGGTGGGAACCACAAGTATAAAAAAAGTCATTTTATACAGATAGCAACCTCAAAGGAACCTATTTTGGTCTTTATTATGCAAATGCAATTGAGGAAACTGGCCACCACATCTTGAGGTATTTCCTTTATGGGAATTTCTGATGACATTTCTCTCTGGTTTCTTTACCAGCACTTATCCCAAGCAGTTGTTCTGGTTGTCATTTTGTGGATACTGTAAATTTTTATTTTGGTTACCAAGAAAACCATAACTAAATTTGCATCTTACCTTTAACCACTCTATAGGATCCAGTGGCATACATTTTGTGTACTCACCCAATTTTGTTCTATTTTCCCATAGTTCTACTTCTCACATATACATAATGCTGTTTCACAGTTCTTCCTCAAGTCATTTTTCGTTGTGCTAAAATATATATAACATAATATTTATCATGTTAAGCATTTGTAAAGTGTATAATTCAATGGCATTAAATATACTGACAATGTTATGTGATCATCATCACTACCTATACTCAACTTTATCTTGCTCCTCATAAAAAACCCAGTATCCATTAAACAATAAATTTATCTTACCCCCTCCTCTTATCTCCTGGTAACTCTATTCTACTTCATGTCTCTATGAATTTGCCTATTTTAGGTACCTCATATAAATGCACTTATGCAATATTTGTCTTCCTGTGTGTGCTTATTTTTGAGGTAGGTGGATCAATTGAGCCCTTGAGGTTCAGGTTGCAGTGAGACATGATCATGTCACTGCACTCCAGCCTGGACAATAGAGTGAGATCCTGTTTCAGAAACAAAACAATACAAAACAAAAACCAGAATAATGTTTTCAAGGTCTATCTATTTTCTAGCATACATCAAAGTTTCATTCCTTTTTATGGCTGAATAATATTCTTCCAAAATCCTTTTTGAAAGAAGTAAGGTATAAAAAAAGGAGGAGGAAGAAGAGGAAGAGAAGAAAGAGCAGGGGGAGAAGGAAAGCTGGTCTAGGTTATTCCTATGAGAGGAGTATTTAGGTTATGTGTTAGCAGAAATGGAGTAGGATGTTCGTAGATATTAGCAGAAATGGGTATTGCTGCCTGCTAATATGGTCTTGGAAAAGTCATCTTAATTTTCTCAGCAGTAATTTCTTGTGTTCAATGGGAGCAGTAACCAGACCCCAAGGAAGAATAAATAAAATAAAATATGGGAATTTGCCTAAGATGTACGTGCTTCATAAAAAGAATAGCTTGAAAAAATATTGGTGTTTAGTTTGCTGGCACCCAAGAGCTGCCCGTGAATTAACCTGTGAGATAAGTGAAATTGACAGTTAGGACTTTTCTCCTGTCCACTGTCAGGGCCTCTGTCTCCTCCCTCAACTTCCATCTTACTCTTCCAGATCTCAAGGCACTCCTGTTCCATTTGTAATGTTCTACAGTTTCCACAGATAAACAGTTTCTAAACAGTTCACAGCTTCTTTAGAGTTCAACTGCTAATTATCCTTAATAGACTAGCATGTGATAATTCATGAGTGGCATTAATATTTAATAACAGACAAAAAATAATGCAATGCTCTTTGATTGAAAGATGTTAGACTTCTAGTGTTAGAATTTCTGATTCTACAACTGTCTTATGTGGTGAGGATTTTCCTCAGGATACAGGTCGTTATATGGGGGCACTGTCTTTCTGAGTCTCCTCAAGCCGTATTAAATGGAAAGGGGCATGCGTTACTGTGTCATCTCTACGGTGGTAAGGACACCCTCTCCATAATGGTTACAGGGCAAGTTCCACACCTCAGCATATTACCTCATATTATACCTCTTTTTTTGATTTCTTAAAATGACATTTCAGGAATCACACTACCTAGATATATTTTGATGCCTTTTCTGCCTAGAAAAGGGGGACTGATTCTACTCTTATTTTGGTAATTAGCCAATCACCTGTATATATTTTCCCTGAAAGATCTTATTAAACTATCTTTCATTGCCATTGTATTCTTCTTTCCCTCTATTAAGTACTTCCATGGTTCATACTTGAAGTAGTTTTATTTTACTATTGCATAAATTCTACCATCTAAGTATCTGGTACTGGGACCTAGGTGAAACCTTACAATATCATGAAGAACACAAAGCACATATAATGTCCTCAGCTCTCTACAAAGCATTTGGTAGACAGCCTGAAAGGAGACTCATTAAAAAACAACAGCAACAACAAAAACCCAAGTTTCTATTTTTGCCTCTAGGGGAAATGAACTTTGCTCACCCAGAAACCAGTTTGGTATTATCATCTGCAGGGATTTATCCTCAGGTTAGTTTCAATAAAGGAATTTAAGGACTTAAAGCTTGTGAACTAATCATTTATCACAAGTCAGTGAAGATTTGTTCCTGTCTCTGCATTTTTTCTTTCTTTATTTGTTTTAAACATAGGAAAATAGCCTGGGCTTGGTGGCTCATGCCAGTAATCCAGCTCTTTGGGAGGCAGAGGCGGGAAGATCACTTGAGTCCAGGAGTTCGAGACTAGCCTGGCCAACACAGCGAAACCCCATCTCTACAAAAGCAAACAAACAAACAAACAAAAACAAAAAATTAGCCGGTTATGGTGGTGTGTGCCTGTAGTCCCAGCTACTCAGGAGGCTGAGATGGGAGGATGGTTTTAGCTCAGGAGGGGGAGGTTGCAGTGAGCTGAGATTGCGCCACTACACTGCAGCGTGAGCAACAGAGAAAAATCCTGTCTCCAAAAAAAAAAAAAAAGTTATAAGCATAAAAAAAATTGCTAAAAATCTCTTTGAGGGTGTTAGCTTCACCAATAGCACACTACTTCTAATATTAAGATGTTACATTTCTTCCTTTTTAAGAATGTACTGTAGCAGTCTGGATTCCTCAGTGTTAGGGACCATGCATTGCTGTTTTTGCATGTGAATTGCCTAGTAGCTAGTCGGTGGTTACTCAAGTGCATGCAACAATGTATAAATAACTACTTATTGGAAATTGGTATATATAATATTTCCCTTCAATGATAATGGGTTAATAAGGAATAATTTGGAAAGAATACTAATTTCACTCTTGAGGTCTTCTGTCCTCTTTGACTTTGGAATTATAACACCTTTCAACAATTGGATTTGTCAATTTGCACAATTAAATGTGACTCTGCCTGAACTTACCCATCCCTTGCCTCCCTCCCTCGCTGCAATATAGTGAAATCAGTGTGATAAAGGCCATGACAGAGCTCCATTTATTATTTATAAAATGTTGGAGTTAACGAGACTTCATAGAGGCCTCATGAAAAAAGAAATCATGAGATGGTCAGGCATATGGTAAATTAAATATTATTTTTCTTTTTTGTTTGAATCAGGAATTATGAGGGAAGGCTGATGGAAAAAATAATTGCTAAAGGGCAGGTAATTAGGTATAAATGAAATTGAGAACAATGATTTAATAGACAATTGGTGTTCTACTAAGTTGGAATATCTGTTTGATGTGGCATATAAAATTTGACTAGTTATATGAAATTTTCAACAACAATGTTGGTTGGTAGATGTTATACATTATAATGTCATAAAGCAGAATTTGTGAGTAATACAAAGGTGCAAAATGGTGCAGCTGTTTAAGTTAATGACTGGATTACTGCATAATCTAATTTGAATAAAGAAATATTTAGACATTAAAATAAAATTAGGACTTTCTAAAAACTTTCAAAACCAAAGATTGGCTTTAGTTTGAGTGATTATGTCTTTGGACAACCAGGTCTTACCAACTACATTATTTTGTAGATATTGTACCTGTGGAATTTTTTACAAGAAATGTTTTTTACTGAAATACACGTGAAGAAAATTTAACATATCATAAATAAACAACTGATAAATTTTCATAAGGCGAACCCATTCTTGTAACCACCAAGCATATCAAAAAACAGATTATTTCTGCTCTCTCCCCATTTCGACCATTACTGTCAAAAGTCAGTACACTCTTAAATCTTAGTGGTTTTAAAGCTGATGTTTCTGGTGCTTTTTTTATTTTTGAGACCAAGTCTCTCTCTGTTGCCCAGGCTGGAGTGCAATGGCACAATCTCAGCTCACTGCAACCTCTGCCTCCTGCATCCAAGCGATTCTCCTGCCTCAGCCTCCCAAGTAGCCGTACAGGTGCATGCCACCACGCTCAGCTAATTTTTGTATTTTTAATAGTGATGGGTTTCTACCATGTTGGCTAGGATGATCTCTATCACTTGACCTCATGATCCTCCCAACTTGGCCTCCCAAAGTGCTGGGATTACAGGCATGAGCCACTGTGCCCCGACCTTCTGGTGCTTTTTAAAATATTAACCAAAGATTCTATTATATGTTTAATCTGTTAGATAGAGAATTGATAAAGTGGCCAATTAACTCAGTAAATTTAGATATGAACTTTGAATTGTTACAATCAAAATATTTTTCTCTTCCAGGTAACTTACCCATGTTTATCTATACAAATGTCTTCCATCTTAGGTCACATTAAAAATGACACAGACTTAAAGATCCAATATTTTCAAATATGAAAGAATATAACACACATTAAAACCTTGCTATAAAATCATCTATATAAAGCTGATTTAATCTTTAAGTGTCCACATCAATCTCTGCTTGGTATTGTACAAACAAATCCAAACCTGTCTCTAATTTCTTTAATATAATCAAAGACCAAATATTGCTATTACTTACTTCAGGGATATAGTTGATACCCCTCAATTAAGTTAATGAGTAAACCAATTATAGAATTCAAGATATAACAGCAGCCCAAACACTTCTACTTAACAACAGCCTAATAACTTTTGTATTAGTCATGATATGAATTTTAACTACATAGTTTTTTTTGTGATATCGTTTTCCAAAAGCAGGATATAGTATTTATTAAATACCACCTAGACCAGCAGAGAGAATAAGCATTGTCCTGAGTGTAGAATACAAGGATGAATAGGTGTTATTAACTTCATTTCAGATATTATAAAACAGAGTGAACCTCCTGCATCCAATAAATGGCAAACCAAGCTATATCCTGAGTCTGTTTGTATCCAAAGTCAGTGTTCTTTTCATTTTGTCATATTGCCATTCCAAGGTAGTGCCATTCCAAAGTTAACTTTTTCTGAATTGATTAGAGGTGAAGAAAGAAGGCAGAAGAAATCTTAAAAGAAATGAATGGCAATTAAAAATTTATCCATATATGTTTTCAATCTAAGATAGGAATATGGGGAGAAGACAAAAATCTTTCTCAATACCCATGTACCACTCTACTTTTACCTTCAGCAACCTTCTGTTTTAAATTGACAGAACATGGCTACTTAAATATAAACTTAATGGAGTTGCTCTGAAGGATAAAGACATTTGGAGTATTTAGACCTGACTGATTCACAGTTTTCTTGCTTGTTACTGCAGTTTTGTGCAATGGTTTGTAAAATTATTACAGTTAACTGCATAACATAATAAACTCAAACAATGTTGAATATGTATAAGTGTATCCTGTGATGAATTTAAAAAGTCACAGTGAGTTGGAATTGAAAGGCTAGTCTTGGCTGAATAAAGGCAGATGTTATTAATTGACTGATTAGACAAAATTCATTGAAATTCTCAAGGGCATACAGTATGAAATATATGACTATGAACTTAACTGTATGAAAATATGTTAGGATTATTTTTATTACATAGCAGGGAAATATATTATTGAATGGTACTTAAAGATATTGTTTAATTTCTAGGGAAATCTATACTCCTTAATATTCTGGCCACATACCAAGTAATGGTTAGCTCTTATTTTTTGAACTTTATCATTACTTTAAAAAAGGATGCAGGTATTAGCATCACTATCCTAAAACTGCATATATTAAAATAAAATAATTAAAGACCAGTTTATAATATTTGAAAAATAACATTACTTGCCTAGTATTCAGAAAGCATTTATAAATTTCCACTTGCCAATTTTATTTTTGAAACTACACAAACTTTTACAGAATTCTACAGTTATTTAATGGTTGAAAAATCATAGAGGAATCTTCATATTTTTCACAAGCTAGAAAGTTCATATTTTTCACAAGCTAGAAAGCTCTGCAGGAATTGCAGAAATCAGAATGTTACATTTTTCAAATAAAAGAATACATGTTCATTCTTTGAAACAGCTGAGCAATATGTTAGTGTATGAATGAAAAGATAAACTCTTTGCCCTGCCTCAGTCACATTCTGCAGAAAAGTATGTGATGATTACAGACATTCTTTGCATATATAAACAAATTTATAAGTATTTATATGTACATCTTTATATACACATATAGATACAACAGATAAATAATTTCATTAAAATCTTCTGAAATCTGACTTTTAAAGGACTGAACAGTATACTCTGATCATCCTTTTATTCAGAATATGTAGAATGACATTATTTTTAATGTTACTTTCTTCATGTAACAATGTTTATTTAACCAATTATTTATTGATAGTTTTCCCTTTTCATTATTTGAAATAACACTCAAAGTCCATCTTTCTACGTATATCCTCTAAACTGATTAAATTTGAATTGATTTTTACCAACTTTTGTCTGATTATCCTATGGAGGGTATATTATAATCAATATTATTTACTGAGTTATAGGAAATTTTGGTTTATACCTGTTCTTTTCTATAAGAACATGATGAAAAGAACATGTATAAACTAAAATTTCACTCAAATAACATATCTACATATTCTTTACTAATCTATCATTTTGACTGAAAATTAACTAATACTTTTTTTTCTTCAAGTCCTTGAATTTCTAGAGAGCCCTGCATACAGCTGTGTTTCTCAATCTTAACTACACATTAGATTTTAAAGGTCTTGATTCCCAGCCTGCATCAATTGAATTTGAATCTCCAAGACGTGGAACCTGGGCTTAGTAAAGTCGTCTAGATGATTGTAATGTGCAGCCGATGTTGAAAATCACTGACTCAGATAGCTTATTTTGAATGAGATGTTTCCTGGAGAAAAATAGAGAGGAAGCAGGAAAAAAATTAATAAATCTCAGAGGAAAAATTTCAACAAGTTAATGTGTCATCAAGAATTTACTGTATGTGAAAAACATGCTCACATAGCGCTATTTGTTGGTAAGAGACTGAAAGGCTCCATTGTCAGGCTTAATTTGGTTAGTGGAAGTAAAGAGAGAAATTGCAGCATCTTGCTGCTGGTCCTGTTGCCTCCTGTAATAGTTTGTGGGCACCTCTCCTTCTTAGCCCTTGTCTGGGTTGCATTGTCTGTTTTCTGTTGTTGCTGTCTTTTCATAATTATTTAATTCATGTTTCTCTTCCCTGGTAGAGGTACTCTCCATGAGAGCAGACCTTCAGCCTGTTTCAATTCATGCTGTGTTCCTAGGGTCAGGTATAGAGCCGACACAGTTGGTGATTGGTCAGTATTGGGTCCTTGAGTTAATGACTAACACTGCGGTCATTCAAAGGAAGGTAGAAGGTAATCAGAGAATAGAGGTTATGGCATGGGAGCAGATAGCTTTTGTTTTGCATTTTTTAAAACTCTTATATGCCAGATTTAGAACAAAGCACATTTTATTTGGAGAAATCAAATGGGGGAAAGTGTGAGAAAATGATAATAATAAATAAAATTATTGAAGATAAAAAAGACTATTTAACAAGTTAGTGAGCACATTTTTTAGTAAGAGAGAAAACCAGTATATACTATTCTGAAAAGTCTGTCTCATATTTAGGCAGGAAATCATTCAAAGGAGACTTGGTTCTCATGAAGTCCATTTTAATAAGAAGGGAGAAGATTTGGCATGGAATGAAGATAGAATATAAAAGATCTGGGTCAGTTCAGCACTGGAGGGAGGTTTTGAAAACCATAAATTATAAGAAAACTGTAAATTCAATGGAGACAGTGAAATAGATGAAAGTTATCATGTTTAACATCTAATATTAAAATTAATGGGACTGGCATGGTGTGAGAAAGAAGAAGAATGATTCTGATGTGCTCCAGTACTCTGTAAAACTTAGCATGGATTATCTATTCCAATTGTCTGAGAAAGAAAAACAGAATATTTCAGCCTAGTTTTGAAAACTTTTATTTGTATATTTGAGGAAATAGTGAGTAATATTTTAATGGTCAATGACGTTATACAGATGATGGACAAATATTATCAGATTAAGATAAACTTGGTTTTATTGTGTGAATCCTGAAAGTCCCAAGTGAATGGGAATAAACGTGTGAAAGCATGAAAATATGCATATGTAAAAAAGAAAATAAACTAGGTGACCTATTGAAATGTTTATAGTTCATTATTTTGTTGTATTCTTATTTCTACCAATACTTTTTCTCACTCTGTGCCTACTGAGAAAACGACAGAAGAGTAATGTAATAATGCTAACTGGTGGCATTAAGAAAAGTTCTAATATTTAGAGACATATTTCAAGACTATTTAAATATGATATCTTCCATCTTAATTTATTTTAGAATATTTTTAAAATTAACATAACAAACATGATTAACAATAAGGTTTTTATAATAAAACCTGAAATTCAGTAAAACTTGGTATCATTTTTGTTATGATAGTCTTTCAGATTTTAGAAGGTCTGAAAATTTTGTAGAATCAGAATTCTTACATTGGTCAGTCCATTACCTTGTTTTATAGATGAAAACTGAAGCCCAACAGGTAGTTACTTTGATGGCTATAAGCTATGATCAGAATCCAGGCTCCATTAATTTCTTTTCTGCTGCTCTTACGTATAACGTTTTACTGGTTTTTTAGTGAATCAGGTCCAAGTATGTGTCCTCTCCGAGTTCCCTTTTCTTTGGCAAACTCAAAATACCTTTTCATAATGAAAATCAAAACTATCTTCCTCCTACGTTCTGAAGCTTTCCTGAAGATTTACAAATGGAAATGATGTTAGCACAGCCCAAATCTGAAGATATCTGGTATAAGTGTTTAAATTTTATTAAGGTAAAGGTCAGAACTGGAAAAGTCAGAATGGATTAAAAGCAGAACCAGTATAAGCACAAAGACCAGCATCCGCTCAATATGCAAAGCAGAGATTGGCCTCATATTGACCCTTTTATATTATGAAGCCACTAAAAATAGAAATGAAGCCTGATATAACTAAATATATATTATTGACACTAGTGTTTTTGACACTTGGAATAGATTTTTGTATTCATAGTTTCATGTATTCATGTATAATTGCTATTTAAAACCCCAAACTCAAATACATTGACCCTTAAGGAACTTAATGCTTTCCAGTTCAAAAATAAGAAGCCCTAAATAATTTCATCAAATTATTTTGCATTTAAAGCGGTCATGTAAGACCTCAGGAGAAATACTTGCTTAATGTCATATATTTAAATACAGGGCATTTACATCAAAACTCTAATTTACATATGCTTATGAAATATAAAAAAGAACAGCAAGAAAATCTCACAGGAATATAAGATTTGACCCAAAGAAACGCAACCTTATTTTCAATTAGTAGGCTCTACCATGTATAGAGGAATTGAAAAATAGCCATTTGCAGACATATTAAATTATCTGTCATCTAATAGCAATAATAACAAATTCATCATTAGTGATGACTACTGAGTGTCATTCAAGGAAACAGTTTGACATTCAAATCTTCTACAACATGCCATGGATTTTTTTCTTTTAAGAGACAAGGTCTTTTGAAAAGCGTCTGTTTGTGTCCTTTGCTCACTTTTTTATGGGGTTCTTTGTTTTTTTCTTGTAAATTTGTGTATGTTTCTTACAGATGCTGGGCATTAGACCTTTGTTGAATGCATAGTTTGCAGAAATTTTCTCCTATTCTGTAGTTTGTCTGTTTACTCTATTGATAGTTTCTTTTGCTATGCAGTAGCTCTTTAGTTTAATTAGATCCCATTTGTCAATTTTTGCTTTTGTTGCAATTGTTTTTGGCTTCTTTGTCATGAAATCTTTCCGTGTGCCTATGTCCTGGAATGGTATACATGCAGCCAACAATCATATAAAAAAAGTTTAACATTGCTGATTATTAGAGAAACGCAAATCAAAACCACAGTGAGATACCACCTTACACCAGTCAGAATGACTATTATTAAAAAGTCCAAAAATAACAGATACAGGCAAGGTTGTGGAGAAAAATGAAAGCTTATACACTGTTGGTGGAAGTGTAAATTAGTTCAACCATTGTGGATGACAGTGTGGCGATTCCTCAAAAACCTAAAGACAAATACCATTTGACCCAGCAACCCCATTAATGAGTATGTTCCCAAAGGTATATAAATCATACTATTATAAACACACATGCACATGTATGTTCATTGCAGCACTATTCACAATAGCAAAGACATGGAATCAATCTAAATGCCCATCAATGATAGACTGGATAAAAACATGTGGTGCATATAACCACGAAATACTATGCAGCCATAAAAAGAATGAGATTGTGTTATTTGCAGGGACATGGATGGAGCTGGAGGCCATTATTCTTAGCAAACCAAGTCATGAACAGAAAACTAATTACTGCACATTCTCACTTATAAGTAGGAGCTACCTGATGAGAATACATGAACACATAGTGGGAAACAAAACACACTGGGCCTTTTAGAGGGTAGAGGACAAAAGGATGGAGAAGATCAGGGAAAATAACTAAAGCATACTAGACTTAAAATCTGGGTGATGAAATATTCTGTAAAACAAACCCCCATGACACAAGTTTACCTGTGTAACAAACCTACACTTGTACTCCTGAACTTAAAATAAAAATAAAAATAAAGAGATGGGGTTTTACCGTACACTATGTTGCTCGGGCTGGTCTCTAACTCCTGGGCTTAAGCAATCCTCCACCCTTAGCCTCCAGAGCAGCTGGAACTACAGGCATGTGACACCATGCCTGGCTGTATTTTTTAAAAATCACTTGTAAGTTAGAAGATGCCATAATAAAATTTGGTGGAGTGAGATTGGGAGTAATGTTAATTTGAGGGAAGAAACTTTCTAAAAGTGACATGTTTGGAAAAAAGTATAAAAAATGATAGAGGAGCAAAAAGAACATAAATTTAAAATTCTTCACTGGGCTCCTAATATTCCTTTTTGAAATAAATTTTACTGAACATATACTTATGTGCAAGGTGTTATTCTAGGCAGTAAAGGATATAATAGTGACCCAAATGGACAATAATCTGTCCCCTCAAGGAATTTGCAGTCTAGTGATTTGTACTTCTTCTTATCAAAGGCATATCATCAGTGCTTCAGATATACATAAAGAATGGGAGAGTAGGGAGTAAGATAGAAGATAAAGAGAAAGAGGATAGAACAGGAAGCAGTAAAGGGCAGAAAAATTGGGAAAGAGAAGTAGACTAATTTCTGGGGCTATGTCTATTGTGAAACCTCCTCTGCTTCTACTTCTACCTGAGGTATCTTCTCATGTACCCTAGTAGGTTTGCCAGTTTTCACCTCAGCATTAATCATCCCACTCTTTTCTCCATAAGTTTTCTTGTTTTTCTCCCCAGTTGACTCTGGTTTGCTGAGTCATTGGTCTGTATATCACGGAGTCAACCATGGTGCCTGGCACATAGTAGATGTTCTCATCTATATTATTTGTTCAACAAATAGTAATTGCAATTATCTGACAAAATATTCTGTTATTGTGGAGAAACATGCATCTCTGTATTGACCATCTGCATTACACTGGAAACGGAAATCGATTTTTTCAGGGGGTGGGGAATGGAGTCTCACTCTGTTGCCCAGGCTGGAGTGCAGTGGTGTGATCTCGGCTCACTGCAACCTCTGCCTCCTGGGTTCAAGTGATTCTTCTGCCTCAGCCTCCCGAGTAGTTGGGACTACATGTGCATGCCACCACATCTGGCTAATTTTTTTATTTTTAGTAGAAACGGGCTTTCACCATGTTGACCAGGCTGGTCTCGAATTCCTGACCTCAAGGTGATCTGCCCGCCTCGACCTCCCAAAGTGCTGGAATTACAGGCATGAGCCAATGCTTCCGACCGGAAAAGGACTTTTCTAAAAATTGATATGTAATTTTCCTTTGAATTTTTAAGACAAAAATAGCAGTGGCAGAGAGAAGAGATGTTGTGGGGGAGAGGATTTTAGCTGCCCCACTTCCTTCAAATAAACGTCTGTCTGCCCTTCCTCAGACACACACACACACACACACACACACACAATTTTATTAAAATAAAATGTGAAATTAGCTTCAAAACAGTTTCATAGGACTCTCTTCCAATTAGATTTCCATCCTAACACAGTCATTCCAGAGCTGATACCATCCAATTACTAGCTATTGGAAATAATTTCAAATCTTAGGAACAATTTATCTTTTAATTATTTAATTATAATATATCTTTTTTAATTGTAATAGATTTTAATTGTTTAATTAAAAGATATATTAAATTGTATAATATACATAATATATTTATTAAAAAAATATATATGTATTTTGAGATGGAGTCTTACTCTGTCACCTAGGTTGGAGTGCAGTGGCATGATCTGGGCTCACTGCAACCTCTTCCACCTCCTAGGTTCAAGCGATTCTCCTGCTTCAGCCTCCCAAGTAGCTGGGACTACAGGTGCATGCCATCACACCCAGCTGTATTTTTTTTTTTTTTTTTTTTGTATTTTTAGTAGAGACAAGGTTTCACTGTGTTAGCCAGGATGGTCTTGATCTCCTGAGCTCCTGATCTGCACACCTCAGCCTCCCAAAGTGCTGGGATTACAGGTGTGAGCCACCACCTCCACCAATTATTTAATAATTTTATAAAAATACAATATGCAAAACAGAAGTCCAACCTGAACCTTTTACTTTGTGGGTCTTACTGGAGTAAGGAAAATCCGTAACTTTGATGATTGCAGGTAGAAGTATACTTGAGTTAGTGCTTGGAGAGCTCTCCCACCTCCTCAAGTTTCCATGGCAAGTACAGTTTTAAGTTCTCTCTGAACCCTGTGCAGAAGATCTAGGATGTGGGAGTAAAAGGATGAGCATCACTGTGTGCTTAGTTCAGTTAAAATTAAATTCCAAGAGTTCCCTAGAGCACTTTTATATCAACTTGACCCAGCATTACCTCTGGTATTTGCTTCCGCAAATCATTTAAAACACATAACTGTTGTCTTTGTTTTCGAGTTTATAGTCAGAGTGGTTTGAAAACTCTTGGCGCCTAACATAAAACCCAGAAATAAATATGGAACATATTAACACTGAATATAGGTTGTGATGAATCACAGTTTGTCAGCTTTCAAGTATTACAATTATCTACCTAAAAATACCCTACTGTACTCAGTCACCTTCCCTAGCTGTTTACCCCTGCTTGTCACTGTAACTTCTAATGCTGTTATACATTTGTTTTTAGGTTGTAATGTTAGCACCCTTCAATATTTTTTACTTAACCGTTATCTTTTAGTTACCATATGTTTATCTTTTGAGATGAATACAGTAGTTCACTAATCACACTAATTGAAGGTGGGCATTGCTAGCATTACTGAGATTTATAGATTAGTCATTGTGGGAAGGAAGGAGAATTTATGGTAGCTGGATTATATTAGTGCTGGCTAATTGAAGAGGAAAAAAAGTTAATGCAGACTTTGATCCTGGACTCAGACTCGTAGGAGTAACTATCAAATGACACCAAATTCCTGCTGTTTAGTGCTAAATGTCTGAAGCACACCTGTGTGTTTCATTAGCACATCTATGCGGTTATTGGAGAGCTCTATTATTATGTTTATTCATAAATGCCCTGAATTATATTTGTAGAAAAGCCACCATTTTTTCTTCCAGAATTAACCTGTATTTGTGTTCATGTGTGCGTGTATGTTCGCCTGTAACAATAGGGGTGTGATAAAATTCAGAATTAAAACTCTAAAATTGAACTGTTTTTAGCATTGAGACCAGCATTTGATAAAGTAAGCAAGCTGAATAAAAAGACAAATAAGTGCAGTTTGAGTGAAAAAAAAAAAAAGTATATACAGAGAGAAAGCAGCAGCCTAAGGTACACAGATGGATTGGTTTACTTGGAGCTTTTCTTGCAATTCTGAGTGAAACAGAAATTAACGTAAAGAATTATACCTTTTTTTTCACTTCTCAAAGACTAAGTTAGGTATTGTATTGAAAACTGTTAAATTCAAACAGAGATGAAGAGTGAATATTTTATCAAGTCATATGGATTGATGAGGCAAAAGTATTTCCTTTCCACCAACCCCATATCTATTCTGTAAGCAAGACAAGATAATGTATGTGTATCAATTAATAGTATGTCAGACACAGTCTTACCTGATTTAAGTGTTATGAATAATTTTTCTGTCATAAATTTTCACATTTTGTCTTCATTTTGATAAGAAAAAAATCATGAAAATTTATAATCACATAATCTCTGTTTTAAAATGTTTTAAAAAGCATAGGGTTTTCTTGGACAAATATGGTTTGGTGTAGATGTGGTAGCTGGGCAAATTAAAGGAACAAAACAGCTTGTTCTTGCTTGTATAAATATTTTCCCTCTGGCCCATTTGCTTTTTGTCGCTCTTCCTATTTATTGCTCTATCTATTCTGTCTGGACTCAGACCTATCCTGATATGCCCTTGAAAATGTGAACAGATAAGAGTTGTAACCAAGGGCTGCAGGAACTGTCTGACTTACTCCTGTCCTGTCAAAGCCATGACTAAAAGTTTAAAATAGATTCTGTGAACACAATTTCAAAATCTCCCTCTCATGATTTTGGCTTTTTTTTTTCTAAAATATTATTGACATAGAAATTTTCTTGAAGTAATCTTTCATTGGGAGCACCAAAAAATCAAAACTGAAAATATGAACTATTTGAAAAGTTAATCATGGCTGTTTATGCTGGAAGCTGACCAGGTAACTTCTCCAGTTCACATCTCAGAAAGAAAATACTGAGAAATCCCAGTGACTGTATCCTTTGGGTGCTAATAGAACAGTTTTAAATGTGAAGAAAAGGAAATTGTGAGGGATGGTTACAAGGCACTAACTTGACGACTGTAAAGTGTGAGTAAAAGGGTTCTGTACCTGTGGATTAGTTAACCAGCTGCCTCCCTATACCACTTAAAGCAAAAACAATCAACAGAAAGGCAATAAAATGCCCACACAAAAGCAGAATGTTTAGTTCAGTTCTTCCTTTTGGAAACAGTAAGTTAGAACAATTAACAGTATTATGTTGAGAAAGAAAATAGAGCTTCCTCTATGGAACCTGCCCTAGATTTTTGTGTTTTTGTGTTGGAATTAAGCACGCAAACAGCTGAGTTTAGAGAATGATCTGGTAGATGAGAGAAATTTTGGAAGATTGTTTACAGCTTTGGGGAATAAAGTACCTTCTGCTAACTACTCTTCTATTCAGTGCTACATCTATTTTGTAAAAGTGATTGCGAATAGGAAGCCCTGTAAAGCCCACTTTTGCTAAAGAGGGTTGTGTGTACAGTGGAATTAGAAGTCACTCCCCAAGTCCTTTTTGCAGTTGTCTTAATCATCAGATGAACAGTGGTGTGATCCAATGGTTCACAGTCAGGAAGACTAAAATATTAACTTTCTGTCACTGTCCAGCTCTGCTGTTGAACTCTGGGAATCTGGAAGAGCTTATGAAGAGGTATCACTCTCTGGCTTACCTCTTTGGTCTCACCAGCTTGTGGTCGGTGCTTTCTTGTTAGCCAGTGTAACGGTTGGCTTTTCTGTCTCAATTTACCTGTGTAGACTTAACAGAGGCAAGCACTTTTCAAAGTCAAACTAATGGAGACCAGTGTCTTAGTCCATTTTCTGCTGTTATGCCAGAATGCCACAGAATAGGTGATTTATAAAGAATAGAAATGAATTTGGCTCACAGTTCTGTAGATGGAAATTTTATTTTTAATTTTTAAAATTTAATTTTTTCAAGGTAGAGTCTTACTCTGTCACCCAGGCTGTAGTGTACTGGTACAATCACAGCTCACTGTGGCCTCAACCTCCCAGGCTGAAGCAATTCTCCCACCTTAGAATCCTGAGTAACTGAAACCACAGGTGCACGCCACCATGCCCATCTAATTTTTGTATTTTTTTGTAGACACAGGGTTTTGCCACATTTCCCAGGCTGGTTTGACACTCCTGGGCTCAAGCAGTTTGCCTTCCTTGGCCTCCCAAAGTGCTGGGATTATAGTCATGAGCCACCACACCTGGCCAGAGGTGGAAATTTTAAGATTAAGGGGCCAGACCTAGTGAGGGCCTTCTTGCTGCATCATAGCATCGCAGAAGGCATCACATGGTGAGAGAAGGTGAGAGTACATAAGACAGAGAGGGAAAATAGGGGCCAAACTCCTGTGATAATGGCATCAATCCATTCATGGGGACAGAGGCTCATGATCTAATCCTATCTTTAAGGTTCTACCTCTTAATACTGTTTCAATGCCTGTTATATTTCAACATAGGTTATGAAGAGGGCCATATAATTCCACCCCTGACCCCCAAAACTCATATTCTTCTCACATACAAAATATATTTATTCCATCCCATTAGTCCCTAGAATCTTAACTCATTCCAGCTTCAACTCAAAAGTACAAAGTCTAGAGTTTCATCTGAATAAAATATTGGTGAGACTCAAGGCATGATTCATCCTGAGGCAAATTCCCTCTAGCTGTGAAATCAAACCTGTTGTCTACTTCCAAAATACAATGGTGAGACAGGCACAGGATAAACATCCTCAATCCGAAAGGGAGATATAGGCAAGAATAAAGGCGTAACTAATGCCAAGTAAGTCCAAAACCCAAAAGGGTAAACAAAATTTAGTATGAAAACTGGTGAATGATCTCCATTGACTGCATGTCCCACTACCAGGTCACACTGCAGGTATAGGTTGGAGTCATGTGTGTAGCCTTCCCATGCTAGAGTTGCATGCTGGTGGTGGATATACTGTTCTAAGATCTCTGAGGTGACCTTGCTCTATGGCTCCACTAAATATTGCCATTGTGGGGAGTCTGTGTCATCTCTGACTTCACATATCCACTTGGCATTGCCCTGGTAGTGGCTCTCTGTGATGGTACTATCCCGCAATAGTTTTTGTCTGTGACATTCTTTGAAATCTAGGTAGGGGACATTATGCCTACACAACTGTTGCATTCCACATGCCTGAAAAATTAGCACCACATGGATACCATTCATATTTATGGTTTGTACCTTTCAGAGTGGCAGGTCAAGCCACAGCTGGACATGCATGAGCTGTGGCTAGAGTGGCCACAGAGCACTGTGCCAGAATTAAGGGAGCAGAAACCTCAGGTGGCTCTGGGGAATGAACAGGGCGGGTACGGTAGGCCCAACCACTAAAACTTTTCTGCCTTCCTGCAGCTCTGGACTTGTGATGGGAGGGGCAACCTTGAATGTCTCTGAAAAGCTTTCAGGGTCTTTCTCCTATTGTTTTTATGAAGACATAGTACCTGTCTTCCTTTTCTCTATACTTACCTTTCTATCAAATAGTCCTTTGATCATACCCTTGGTTTGCTCTACTAAAAACATCTTTTCACTCTTTACATGGTCAGGCTGTGAATTTTCCAAATCTTTTCATTCTACTTCCTTTTAAGTTATAAATTCTGTCTTTAAGCCATTTCTTTCCTCTCACATGTCACTGTATGCAGTTAAAAGAAGTTACCCAGCAGCCTAAATGGTGAATATTTTGCTGTTTAGGTATTTCTTCTACCAGATATCCTAATTTATCTCTCTTAAATTGTGCAATCCATAGACTCCTAGGATTTGGACACAATGATGCCAAGTTCTTTGAAATTATATTACAAAGATGGCCTTTACTCCAGTTTCCAATATCTTGTTCATTAGTACCATCTGAGATGTCATAGGAATGTTTCTATCAACATTCCAATCACATAGCAATCTTTAACAAGTTCGAGACTTTTCATACAGCTCTCCTCTTCCGACCTCTAACCGGGATCAGTCTTTTTGGTCTACTTCTGTCAATACAGCCTTTTTATATCCTACTTCTCCAATTTCTTCCAATCTGTATGCATTACCCAGTTCCAAAGCTGCTTCCACATTTTGAGGTATTTGTTATAGCAACAAGCCCACTTCTAGTACCCATTTTCTCTCTTACTCTGCTTTCTGCAGCTATAGCAGAATACCACAGACTAGATAATTTATTTAAAAAATAGAGATATATTTGTCTCACAATTCTGAAGGCTCAGAATTTCAAGATGGAGGGGTTGCACCTGGTCAATTGCCTTGTTGCTATATCATAAGACTGTGGAAGGCATCAAATAGGGAGAGTGCAAGAGACAGAGAGGGATAAAGGGGACCAAACTCCATTACAATGGATCTGATTTATTCATGAGGGCAGAGCTTTCATGACCTAATAACCACTTAAAGGTTCTACCTCTTAATATTGTTACAATGGCAATTAAGTTACAATATGAGTTTTGGAGGAGACATTCAAACAGTGGTTAATAATACTAACTCTAATTTGGCCTCCTGAGATAAATACTCAATTTAAAATAACCACATAGTGGCAAATGGAGCTACTAGGCCTGGAATTAAATACCGGCTCTGCTACTAAGTATCTATGTGAACTTAGGCACATTAATAAAGTTCTCTGATTTTTAATTTTTTATGTGAATGATGAGTCACCATATTGACCTCACTGTGTTGCTATGAACATTAGAGTCCATTGTCATGAAGGATGGTGTCTGTTCCTTAATTTTTATTAAGTAATCATTATTACTCAAGTAATAATGATCATTCTTACCAGGAATTACAGCAGTGTTTGGGTCTATAGGATGGCATTGTAACTGAGATTCTAGAATTATTTCTTTCAATCACATCCATATTTGTGTCCTTGCTCCTTTCACAAGCATTTCTATAGTAGCACATGTCCAAAGATGAAACAAAATGTTACTGTACTGTCAGCCGGCAGAATTTTCAATACCTCACTGGAAATTATGGTAAACACAGAGCTGACCCATGGCATCCAACAAAAATCTAAACTCCCTGCAAAAATTTAAAGCTTAGGATATGACTATATCAATATGGTTACATGGATGGAAGAATAAAGAAGAATGCTGAACTACCCAATCTCATAGAATGAGTCAGAGAGTGCTTCTAAAAACACAGTAAACTTGCCCACAAGTAAAGTGTTGTCTGTCAAAGAAAAATGTACTGTGCAGAGTTAAATGGGCAAGGAAAACTTTATTCAAGACTATTGCAATAAGGGTTAAAGCTATTGCAATAGGGGTGAGAGATTGAACTGAATTCTGCTTAAACAAAATGCAGAAGGATTTTCAAGTGCTAGTGTGAGCTCATGGAAAAGTGATGAAAGATTTGGGGAGGCAGGTTGACCAATGGTATTAGGCCATCTGTGTCTGCTAATTGGCACTTAATGGAAGTTAGGTTTCCCCATACTCACAGAGAAGGGAGAAGGGACACTATCTTCTATGAATATTATATTTCAAAGGGATGGCTCCCAGGTCCTTGAAAAAGATATTTTAGTGTTATGAAACTGGCAAAAGGCTCAGAAGATTTATGTCTCAAAAGGACTGAGAAATAGTTTATAATTGCAAGTTTTTACAAGTAAATGCTTTGAGAAATGGGAAGTCAGGGTCCCATAGTCAGCAAGAAACCTGTTGAAAATTTAGTCAAGTTGAGGAGAACTTTTTAAGTTTTAAGGCTGGCTTGTTCAGGTCTATGATTTTGACAAATCCAGTTCCTCTTTACTTATATCATGATGTATCAATGAAGTTTTTTTTTTTCCCCCACCATGGCATATTTTGTTCAGTACTTTATTCGCCATATAAAGCTCTGTAATTGTCCATTTATTCTTTTTATGAATAAGTGTCTTTCTAATTTAAAAATAATTTTTATTGTATAAAAGTATTATACCTAAACTAAGTGAGAGAGAATAAAATTTACCAACTACTCAAAGATAATTACTGTTTGCATTCTGTTGAATTTGTCTACCCCATCTTTTGCTAGTTATACACATTTTTTGTTTTTCAAAAGTGGCAATCATAATTGTAATATCCATTATCACCTGCTTCTTTACATAGAAGTGTGTTATAAATATTGTTCTGTTATTATTTTACTTTCCATATTTTATTTCCATTTCTTGTTCCTCATTTTTGATGAGCAATTTGATTTTATTTTTTTGCTGTGGTCTATTACGCTGGGTGTTCTTCCCCCTCTTATGCCATCTTCTGAGTTCCCTCATCCTTTCTTCTGTTTCTTGCTGCACAGAAGTCAGCCCTTTCCCCCACAATGTCTCCAGCCCTTGGATCCAGTCTTTCGCTCCATATTGTTATGTCTGCTTTGAATCTACTTGTCTCACTCCTACTTACTGCTTCTCTGCCCAGATTCTTCTGAGTAAAACTTGTGTTGAACTGTCTGCTTGGTTTTCATGGGACATTATCTTTCAGAACTTACACATTACAGCTTTTGACCGTGTGCTACACCAATCCAAGGCAAGCCTAGGCTTCCTGTTATAGAATAGGGAGTCCAGGTCCATACAGGAAATTAACAATCGCTTCCCATCACTACTCTTCCAATTTGATGCCAGTTCTACAACACTCTTTTCGGCCAGTTGACACCTTGCCTTCGAAAGAACAAATCCTTGGTAAATGTGTGGTGTAGGCACTGAGTGGTCAAGTTATCTTCTTTCCCTTTCCTTCTGGGTTTTCTGGTACTATGCTTTAGAATGTTGAGGAGGGACAGTATGCACCACCATGGTGCCAGTGTGGAGGCTGAGAGTACTTTCTTGTATTATGCAGATCTTCGTGAAATCCTTGTCCTGGCCTTAATCATAGCACATGGCGATCATTGACTGTGTGTAAGGCAATAGAGGTAACTCCATGACTGTTAAAACTGAGTCAGGCAACTAATTCTATGTTCATTTCTGTGTTATTAATGTAAGAATTAAAAATTAACTGCTTAAATCCTCACTTGACTAGACTTCATGGACAGGATTCATTTAGGTTATAAATGACACCTAAAATTGATCACTCTAAATTTAGTTAAATATTTTTAGTAGAGGTCATTTCCCTTGGTTTATATATATGTTACATATACTTAGGCAATTGGAATTTTTATTTGGATGTCAGAATATTCAAACATGTGTAGTAAAATACTTTCTTATTTTTCTGCATCATATTTTATGTATGTGATATATTATGTTTATAGTTTTATGCTACATATAATTGTAACATTTGTTAAGCAACACAGATACAGGTAGCTTTTTTAGATTCCTGGAGGGTTTTTGCTTGTTTTTTTAAAATTGTATAATCTATTACCATATTATCAGAAAAGTTACCTGGCATTTTTTAAAAAGATATCAAAAGTGACTAAAAACATAGCTTAGAATCAAGAAAAAAAAAGAAGACCACATATAAAAATTAGATGCTTGTAAATTATAATTTTTTTCTGAATCTCTGAATATTTATGTTTATCCATGGACAATTTACTTAAACATACATGCGCCAGTTTTGAGCACTACCTTTTAGGTGAAAAATGTGTACAAATATTAAATGTAAATTTATATAAATATTAAAACTAACCATAGGTATTTAAATACTTGCGCTTTAAAAAAGGAAAATGAGTACTAAAATGGAAAGATGTGTTAAGATGTAAGTCAAAATATATAACTAGTATTTTAAAAAGTTAAGATACTATCTAGTTTATTTGTATGTGTTCTCACATATCATGATTACTCCTAAATTGTACTGGCATGTCTTTATGAAAAGAAAGAAAACTAATTTTTACCTGCAACTGCGTTGTAAATAATTAATTTTCATTTGTAGCTTGAGCTATTTTTAGGTGACATTGTACCCTCAAACTTTGACTGTAAATTTCTAATTTGGTTATCCTATTTTCTCACTATGCTTAGCTATTTGAAACCCATGATATTGGTGAGCAATCACAAGATTCCTTTGGTAACAATTTGTTGATTTCTGTTAATTTTAAGGTTGTCTAGGAGGGACGACTTTATATATTTCCCACTGGATTTCCCTAAACACATTTTTGCCCAAAGACTCAGCATTCTGAGAGGGATTAGAGTTTGCGATTTGTGAAAAAAATGTTTCACATGGATGAGGAACAAGCCACTTTTTGAAAGGACAAACTTTCCTCTTTAATTTGTTGAATTTTACTTGTGCTCAAATTTAGCACTGCTTTAATAATCAGTAATTCTAATCATGCAGTAATTCTGTACACATCAAAGGTCTGGCTGTTAGTGTGAATGCGGCATAATGCAAGCTGGTTACTTAAGGGCAGTTAAACTTTCTTCAGCATGTACCGTATAATATAGGCAATAAGCATTTGTTTTCCTTTCAAAAGCAGCAGTTAATTATTATAAATGTCAAATTTGTAACTGTCATAGTTATTTTGCTCCCAAATCATTTCAGCATATCAGCTTTCCGATGGCATATTTGAACACTAAAGTTATGATACATTCTTTGAGAGGAAGTCCTCACATATAAAATTGCCAATCCATAGTCTTATGGCTTCAGTCTATTAAGTGATAGGAAGTTACAAACTGATAAACTTATTTTAATATTATTCAACAGATAAAAATTGTTTACTTAGAAATTTTAACACAGAATGTAGGTAATAAAATTCATTTAAAACAGTTTTAATTAAGCATTTTTACTTACTTTTCTTGGAACACATCATGCCTACATAAAATATAATGCCTAAAATAGATGATGCCTGTCAAACACTTTAAACATTACATCTATTACATGGTAAAAATCTTATGATTAACATAAAATCTGAGAGGCATTAGATATTATTTAAATCTTTACAATGTGTCTTACTACAAAAATTAACTAATGAGATGCTTAGTATTTAAAATTAGGCTATATATATTTATGTGATTCTCTATTGCTTAAGACTTGTATTGAATGCTGTGTGCATATTTTTGAAAACAAAAGATTGCTAGAAAATAGATGTATAAGCATAGAACCACGTAGAGAAGAAGAGGCACCCCTTCCTCTTGTGGTCATAGCCTCCTACCTGGGGCACAGTGTCGGGAGCCAGCACCTGTCAGGGCATAACATGCAACCATTCTAGGAAGCTTTGCTTAACTCTGATGTGAGAGAGGGACTGAAGACTATGTTAAGGAAGATGAAGTAATAATAGAAAATGTGGAGTTGGTGTCAAGTGGGTGTTAGAGGGAAGAGAAAGGGAAGTTGCCATCCTGGTGTAAGGCAGAAGAGCAGTGAGACCATTGAGAAGTGAGAGGAAGTGAGAGAAAGTGATGGGAAATAAGCTGGGAATTTTTGTGAAAAACAGGCTAAAGGTTTAGTAACAGTATCAATAAAAACCATTCATAGCATTGGCGTTTGGACTTTAGCTCATTTGATCTACATAGAAATCATGTGAGATGTCGACCTAAGAATACTCAGCTAAAATATTACAATGTATGAACTGCCATTCAGCTCATACATTGATCTTTATCTAGATTATAGATAAAGCTCTTTTTTGACAATGTGCCACTGACTTTCAGTAAATTCTCTAGAAATTGAGTTATTACCTTAAAGGTAGTAACAAGGGTCTAAGGTAGTAACAGAGATGGTAAAGGGAAGGATCCGGGATATTTGGCCCCATGCAGAAAAGTATAACATTTATGTTTTCCTGATCTATGTGCACACTTTCAAGACCTCTGTCTAAATTATCTCTTGTGCTAGTAGGGTTCTACATGGAAACAGATGGCATGGAAAAAAGTGGTAATTTGGACAGAGTTTAATAAAAAGACCAACTACAAAAATGTGGGCAGCATTTAGGACAAGTAGCAAAGGATGTTGAAGTAATTCAGAGCCAGTAACAGCAGAGGATTATGCCTGAAAGAATAAGGAGAAAGAATACTGAAAATCAGACAGATAGCTACAGGGAAAGAAAGAGATGTTGAGGGTTGCAGCTCTCAGTCAAGGGACACAGCACTGGAAGGACATACACTTGTACATGATCTGACAGGGAGCTGTGGAGATAAATACCTCATCCAGCTCACTCTCCATCTTCTATTTCCCCTGCGGGTCTGTCTCATTGGCAAGACCAATCTAGAGCCAGAGGGAAGGGAATTCTATTGACACAGTTCAAATAAGTAAGTCTCCCAGGCCTCAGAGCAGTGAATATATGAACACAATAAAGATCATGTATGACAAGCCCATAGCTAACAAACTCACCAGTGAAAAGTTGAAAGCTTTTTTTCCTAAGATCAGAAACAAGAGAAGGACGCCCACTCACAACACTTCTATTCAACATAATATTGGATGCCCTAGCCAGAGCAATTAGGCAAAAGAAAGAAATAAAAGGTATCCAAATTGGAAAGGAAGAAGTTAAATTGTCTTTTTTTGCAGATGATGTAATTTTTTTTTTTTTTTTTGAAATGGCGGTTCGCTCTTATCACCCAGGTTGAAGTGTGAATCTTGGCTCACTACAACCTCTGCCTCCCAGGTTCAAGTGACTCTCTCTTGCCTCAGCCTCCCAAATAACTGGGATTACAGGCACCTGCCACTATGCCCAGCTAATTTTTGTATTTTTAGTAAAGATGGAGTTTCAGAAAACCTTAAATATTCCTCAAAAAACTGTTCAAACTCAAAAATGAATTTAGTAAAGATACATGATACAAAGGCAATATCCAAAAGAGAAATCAAGAAAATAATCCAATTTACACTTGCTACAAAAAATAAAATACTAATTTAACCAAGAAGGTGAAAGATATTTGCACTTAAAACTTTAAAACATTAATCTAAGAAATTGAAGAAGACACAAGTAAATGGAAAGATACCTGTGTTTATGGATTAGAAGAATTAATATTTTTTAATATTCATACTACCTTATTTACAGATTCAATGCAATCCATTCCAATGATGCTTTTCAAAGAAATAGAAAAATACAATTCTAAAATCCATATGAAACCACAAAAGACCCCGACTAGCCAAAGCAATCTTGAGCAAAAAGAACAAAGCCAGGGCCATCAAATTATCTAATTTGAAAATTTACCACAAAACTGTAGTAATCAAAACAGCATACTGCTGGCATAAAAATACACATGTAGGCCAATGGAACAGAATAAAGAGCATGAAATGAATTCATGCATTTATGATCAATTTGTCCTTGACAAAGATGCCGAGAACACACAATGGGGAAAGGACAGTTTCTTCAATAAATGGTGCTGGGAAACCTAAATACCCACAGGAAGAAGAAATAAATTAGACCCTCATTTCACACCATGTACAAAAATCAACTCAAAATGAATTAAAGACTTAAATGCAAGACTCTGAAACTCTATTACAAGAAAACTTGGAGGAAAAGCTTTGTGACATTGATCTGGGAAAATAATTTTGGAGTATGATCCCAAAAGTATAGGCAATGAAAGCAAAAAAAAAAAAAATAGACAAGTGGGATTACAGCAAACTAATCAAACTAAAAAGCTTCTGCACAGGCAAGAGAACAATCAGCAGAGTGAAGAGACAACCTAGGGTTTGAGAGAAAATATTTGCAAACTGTATGTCTGATAAAAGGTTAGTGTCCAAAATATAAAAGGAACTCAACTCAATAGCAAGAATACAAATAACCTGATTAATAACGGACAAAAGATTTAAATAAACATTCCTCAAAAGACATACACCTGGCCATCAGGTATGTGAAAAATGTTCAACATCACTAATCTTCAGGGAAATGCAAATTAAAACCACAATTAGATATCACTTTACACTGTTAAAATGGCTAATATAAAAAAATTGAGTGGTAGCAAGTGTTGACAAGGATGTAGAGAAAAGAGAACCCTTTTTAAATGTTGAAGGAATGTAAATTAATACAGTCATTATAAACAACAGTATGAAGATTTCTCAAAAGATTAAAAATAGACCTGTAACATGATCCAGCAATGCCACCATTGGATATATATCCAAAAATATGGAATCAGTTTGGTGAAATATATCTGTACTCTGAAGCATTATTCATGTTCACTGAAGCATTATTCACAATAGCCAAGATATGGAATCAACTTGTGTCAATTAACAGATCAATGGATAAAGAAAATGTGAGATATATATAATGGAATACTGTTCACACTTTAAAAAGAAAATCCTGTCACTTTTGACAACAGAGATCAACCTGGAGAACATTATGTTAATTGAAATAAACCAGGCACAAAAAGACAAATACCACATGATTTAACTTACATGTGGAGTATAAAAGTCAAACTCAGAAACAAAGAATAAAATGGTGGTTATCAGAGGATAGGGGTGGGTGAGAGGATTGGGGAGATGTTGGTCAAATCACATAAAATTTCATTTGGATAGGAGCAGTTAGTTTAAGAGATTTGTATTACATTGTGGTGACTACAGTTAATAACAATACATCCTATAATTGAATATTGCTAAAAGAGTAGATTTTAAATGTTCTTGCCACAAGAAAACAATAAGTGTTTAAGGAAAGGCATATGATTTAGCCATTCCTAGTGTAGATATATATCAAATATGTTTTAAACCATAAACATGTACAGTTTATACTTGTCAATTAAAAAAATTAACAAAATACAAAATATTAATTCATACAGTATTTTGTTAATATATTAATTAACAAAATATTTATTCATACAGATCATATATGAATGTATTATATATATCATAGTAGATATGTTTGTATAGGCATTCTAAATTTCTTAGTAGACAGGCATTATATTTTGTATCTAGTTTTAGCTGAACAAGTACCTAGCACACTAACCTTTCATTAAATACTTATTAAATAATTATAAGTGAATATATTCAAGGTGGATAAATTAATGTATTCAAGATACTAGAGTAAGTAATGGAATTAATTTCCTAAGATATCAATTGAAATCAATATTATTAGCAAATAGTCACAATTTGTATATTTTATATACCATAGAGTGAAAATATTCATTTAGTTCATTTCTCCAGCATACATACAGTAGGATTCAAACATATTATGTCGAGGATATCAAGTGAGCTAATCATTAGTTATTTTTGTAATAGTAATCATTAGATATTTTTGATTTTCCTTCTTCTGTGCGCTTGCTATTACGCTTCTCTACTCCCTTAAATTAGGCATGGTCATGCAACTTACTTTGACCAACAAAATATGAAAATAAGCAACACTGAATTTTTCTTAGTAGAAGCACTTAGGAGGCAGCGGTCAATTTGCCACCTTTCTTTGCCTTTTGCCCTGGCAGTTTATGATGACGCTAATTGTAAAGCCTTCTTGAAGGTGAGCAGTGTAGAACAGAGCCCCTGCCTACCTGACATGGCACATGCTACCTGGCTTTCTGATGATACACAATTTCTTCCTTGTAAATTAGAGACAAAATGAGACCAACCACATAAATATGTGAAGATTTAATGCACTTAACAAAGTGATTGGCACATAATGAGTGTGCAAACATTATTTTTATAATTTTTATTAGCAATATTACATAGGTTGTAATAATTTCATTGACAGAGATGATAATAGATTGGGCAGTGGGGTTGGGCACAGCTAACCTAGAGAAGGCAGGAAAGAACTACAGGCTGAAGTGACCTGCAAACTCCCCTGGGCTGTCAGAACAGGGATGCCCTGGCGATGTGTAAAGATTCTGTATTGCTGACCTTTCCAATTCATATCCCATTATGTTTTCAGTCTTTAAACATTAAGGAGAATCTAAGTTTACTCATCAAACCTATAAATAGAGTGAGGGCATAAGCTAATTCAAGCCTGCAAAGCAGAGGCAAGGGACAATTAGCAGGGCTTTAAGTATAACCATCATGTGTAAAGGCTGCCTTGTCCCTGGTGATTAAAGTACATTTCTAACTCTGCTGAATACATTTTTGTAGTATGAGAATTTGTCTGTCTAAGTGCTTATGGGTGTATTTTTATGCCTTTCAATGCAATATCCTAATGCAGATTCAGGATATATTGGAATAGGAATAAAAGAATGAACATGAGTTGCAACTCATCTCAGTACCTTATATGAGGATGTATGCTGTTTTGGGGACACCACCTCCTAAATTCCTGGTTCTGGGCATAGCGAGTTAACAAGAAAGGTTCTATAAATTATCTGATTATCTTTTTTTCTTTTTTCTCCAAAGAAGGGGAGAAAAAAAGAGTGACAGAGAACAACTGTATGCTCTATTTACCATGCATCATTAAATATATTTTTTGTAGGCAACCACCAATTGTCTTCTACACGCTGATGTAGGCTATGGAATCAGACTGCCTCAGATAATGTTTCAAATTTGTCACTTGTTTTGTGGGCAAGTTCACCCTTTTAAACTTCAGTTTTCTTGTCTGAAATGAAGAATAATAAGTATATCCTCCTTACAGAAATATAGGAAAAATGAAATGAACTAGCCATGCTCATAATCTCCATAAATGTTAAACTTACTTAACTCAAATGGCTGTGAGTTGTCACGTCAGCATGTGGTATTACATATAGTGTTTAATTAAAAGATTTCCATTTAACAATTAAGGACAGAGTAACTGGAATTCTCTTACACTGCTGGCAAAAATCTAAAATGATATAGCTACTTTGGAGAACAGTTTAACAGTTTCTTATAAATTAACATACACTTGCCATATGACCAAGCAGTTCCACTGCTAGGTATTTACTCGGGAGAAATGAAAATATATGCCTTCACAAAGATCTTGATTCGTTATTCATAACAGGTTTATTCACAGTAGACAAAAATTAGAACAATAAATGGCCATCACCTGGTAAACGAATAAATAGTCATGGTAAATCCATGAAGTGCAGCATTACTCAGAAATAAAAAGGAGCCAACTACTGATATATGCAACATCACAAATCTCAAAAAATTATGTTAAGCCAAAGAAGTGAGACTAAAAAACTACGTATTCGATTATTTCATTTACTCAACATTCTAGAAAGAGCAATATTATAGAGATAAAAGCAGACATCTAATGAAGAAAAGGAACGGGGGTTGACTACAAGATACTAGAAAACTTTTTTGGGTGATACAAGTGTTCTTAGTTTTACTATGGTGGTGGCTATAAGACCATGTATATTTGCTGAAGCACCTTTAACTGTACACTTAACATGGGTGAATTTTATTGTATGTAGATTGTACCTTAATCTGAAAAAAAAGCAGTTATAATGGAAACCTCTAGGTAATAAGAACACCAGAAATTAGTCAAGAATTGCAACCCAGAAAATAATTCAAGAAGGAGAAAATCAGAAGTTGGATATTGAATGTTTAGCCTCCCTGTTAACGGTAGTAGATACTGGATGTTTGAGCCTGTCATTAGGATTTGGTGTTAGCAAACTCAGTCAAGATGTGAATTGAAAGAACAATCTTTTTTCAGGCCAATATCCATGAGGAACCTAGATGCAAAAATCTTCAATAAAATGCTGGCAAACCAACTACAACAGCACATCAAAAAGCTTATGCAAGGCTGGTTCAACATATGCAAGTCTGTAAACGTAATTAACCACGTAAACAGAACCAAAGACAAAAACCACATGATTATCTCAGTAGATGCAGAGAAGGCCTTTGACAAAATTCAACAGCCTTTTATGCTAAAAATCCTCAATAAACTAGATATTGCTGGAACATATCTCAAAATAATAAAAGGTATTTACAAGAAACCCACAGCCAATATCATACTGAATGGGCAAAAACTGGAAGCATTCCCATTGAAATCTGGCACTAGACAAGGATGCCCTCTCTCACCACTCGTATTCAATATAGTATTGGAAGTTCTAGCCAGAGCAATCAGGAAAGAAAAAGAAATAAAGGGTATTCAATTAGGAAAGGAGGATGTCAAATTGTCTCTATTTGCAGACAACATGATTGTATATTTAGAAGACCCCATCATCTCAGCCCAAAATCTCCTGAAACTGATAAGCAACTTCAGCAAAGCCTCAGAATACAAAATCAATGTGCAAAAATCAAATTGATTTTTGCACATAAAGAGAGCCAAATCAAGAGCAAACTGCCATTCACAATTGCTACAAAGAGAATAAAATACCTAGGAATACAACAACAAAGAATGTAAAGGACCTCTTCAAGGAGAACTACCAACCGCTGATCAACAAAATAAGAGAGGACAAAAACAGATCCAGAAGAATCAATATCATGACAATGGCCATACTGCCCAAAGTAACTTACAGATTCAATGCTATCCCCATCAAGCTACCAATGACCTTCTTCAAAGAACTGGAAAAAACCACCTTAAACTTTATATGAAACCAAAAGAGAGCCTTCATAGCCAAGTCAATTCTAAGCAAAAAGAATAAAGCTGGAGGCATCACACTACTGTACTTCAAACTATACTTCAAGACTACAGTAATCAAAACAGCATGGTGCTGGTACCAAAACAGAAATACAGACCAATGGAACAGAACAGAGGCCTTGGAGGCAATGCTGCATGTCTACAACCATCTTTGACAAACCTGACAAAAACAAGCAATGGGGAAAGAATTCCCTGTTTAATAAATGGTATTGGGAAAACTGGCTAGTCATGTGCAGAAAGCTGAAACTGGACCCCTTCCTGACACCTTACACTAAAATTAACTCCAGATGAATTAAAGACTTAAACATAAGACCTAACACCACAAAAACGCTAGAAGAAAACCTAGGCAAAACCATTCAGGACATAGGCATAGGCAAGGACTTCATGACTAAAACACCAAAAGCATTGGCAACAAAAGCCAAAATAGACAAATGAGATCTAATTAAACTTAACAGCTTCACACAGCAAAAGAAACAGTCATTAGACTGAATCGGCAACCAACAGAATGGGAAAAAATTTTTGCAATCTACCCATCTGACAAAGGGCTAATATCCAGAATCTACAAAGAACTAAAACAGATTTACATGAAAAAAAACAAACAAGCCCATTCAAATTGGGTGAAGGATATGAACAGACACTTTACAAAAGAAGACATATATGAGGCCAACAAACATATGAAAAAATGCTCATTATCACTGGTCATTAGAGAAATGCAAATCAAAACCACATTGAGATACCATCTCATGCCAGTTAGAATGGTGATCATTAAAAAATCTGGAGACAGGCCGGGCGCGGTGGCTCAAGCCTGTAATCCCAGCACTTTGGGAGGCCAAAGCGGGTGGATCATGAGGTCAAGAGATTGAGATCATCCTGGTCAACACGGTGAAACCCCGTCTCTACTAAAAATACAAAAAACTAGCTGGGCATGGTGGCGCGTGCCTGTAATCCCAGCTACTCAGGAGGTTGAGGCAGGAGAATTGCCTGCACCCAGGAGGCGGAGGTTGCGGTGAGCTGAGATCATGCCATTGCACTCCAGCCTGGATAACAAGAGTGAAACTCCATCTCAAAAAAAAAAAAAAAAGTCTGGAGACAACAGATGTTGGAGAGGATGTGGAGAAATAGGAACACTTTTACACTGTTGGTGGGAGTGTAAATTAGTTCAACCATTGTGGAAGACAGTGTGGCAATTCCTCAAGGACCTAGAAATAGAAATTCCATTTGATTCAACAATCACATTACTGGGTATATATCCAAAGGATTATAAATCATTCTACTATAAGGACATATGCTCATAAATGTTCATTGCAGCACTGTTTACAATAACAAAGACTTGGAACCAACCCAAATGCCCATTGATGATAGACTGGACAGGGAAAATGTGGCACATATACACCATGGAATACTATGCAGCAATGAGTTTGTGTCTTTTGTAGGAACATAGATGAACCTGGAAACCATCATTCTCAGCAAACTGACACAGGAACAGAAAATCAAACACTGCATGTTCTCACTCATAGGCGGGTGTTGAAAATGAGAACACATGGACATAGGGAGGGGAGCATCACACAGTGGGATCTGTGGGGGGGAATATGGAGGGGCAGTGGGGGCTGGAGAGTTGGGGAGGGATAACATGGGGAGGAATGCCAGATATAGGTGATGGGGAGGAAGGCAGCAAACCACATTGCCATGTATGTACCTATGCAACAATCTTTCATGTTCTTCACATGTACCCCAAAACCTAAAATACAGTAAAAAGAATAACTTTTTAGGAAAACTTCAGCTGCAAGATTATTAGAATAATTTTGTAAGTTCCTTCTCTAGTTTCTATATGTATGTCTGAGAGCTAAGATTTGTCCAATAGTTTCAATATCTATTTTAAAATAGCTTGTTTCCCTCCAGAAATATTTTTTTCCTACTGAGACAGCTTCTACCTTACAATTAGTTTTTAAGTATTATAATCTGATGCGTTTTTGTCCAAAGTGATGAAATAACATGACTTTCTCTTTAAATAAAAAAGGGAAACTCAAAAGGAAGAATGCCTGAAGCATGCCTTTTGTGCATGCTTGTTTTTCTTATTTACATCTTTTATTGGGCTGCCTTGACAAAGAAAGCCAACATGCTAAGATACTATAACATTTTAAATTAGAAGGCATATAGTGTTAAGTAGCTATAAATCTTGGCATTTCAATTCTTCCTTAAAATAAGCATGCAAAATCAAATTCACTATGGTCAGTCCACAGTGGTAAGATTAGAAAACGTAGATAAATCATTAGAAGATTAGATAAATCAAAAAAATAAGCATCTATGAAGATTAAGATGCTGTTTTTATACTTTCTTCCCTTTTCTCATCTGTGAGGGAGTATTTGGAGTATTTTTCCTTTGGTGAATAGATAACATGGTGAATTAAGCCTTGTTTTCTCTAATTTTTTTTCTACCTAAGGCTTGTATCAACTTCAACTTGGTTAGCTCCTTATTGCAGGAGGTTTTGTTTGTTTTGTTTTTTCTTGTTTTCAGAATCACCTGATGCTGACATTGCCATCACTGTATTAAGAATGATTACGACATTCACTCATCTACATTCCTACAATCAACAGAAAATTTTGGAGTGTCTTTTTATGTTGCCCCGGCTAGTCTTGAACTGTTGGATTCAAGCCATCCTCCCACCTCAGTCTCCCAGAGTGCTGGGATTATAGGTGTGAGCCACAGTTCTTGACCTGTTTACCTAAAATTTTTACTCAGCCATGTGGCAAACCAAGCCTCAAACTCAAGTCTTCTGACTCCTTGTCCTGTTGCTCTACCACACTTATCTTTCTTTATAAGACAATAGCCCTGCTCCCTAGTAAGATTAAAATCGGGCAATTGAATGTGAGTGTGAGGTTGTCATGCTTTTTCCACCCAGGTCTCATGGAATGAAATCAGACAAAGTATTAAAAGACAGTCCAGATTGGTAGTCCATCATGGGCAGGCCTGACCCTGACTTACATTGTGTAATGTAATGTACAGTGTTATGTACTCTTATGTGGAGTTGGTGGGAAACCTACATGGGATTATTTATGAAACCCTAGGAAAGGCCTTGTGAATCTACAGTATACCTCCCACTGTCCCCACTCCCTTCCATCACTCTATGTCAAATTTCTCTAGTAACGCTGTCATTTGGGTGAGTGTATCAAAGTGACCCACTAATTATAATCATTATCTATATTGAAAAAAAGTTCCAGTACGTTTATTTATTTGTTCAACAAATACATATTGAGCACCCATTACGTGCCAGACAATTGCCAGATTTTTTTTCCAAAAAAAAAAAATCCTGTCTATCATAGGAATTCTAATCATTCACAATGATATTACTACAAATTCACTTCTCCTGAAATCAGGAAATTTATGAGGTCTTTGGGGAATCTATATTGAATGAGGTAAGTAGTTGATGGAGGAAGGTGGTGTCCTACCCTCAGAGAATAGGCGTACAGCAGGTTTCTACTAGGAAATACTGGGAAAACTGAAATTTGGATATCATGAAAATATGCTAGGAAGTTTGGACCTGCTGCAATGAAAGGAAACGTATGTTTTGAAATCACATAGCTGGCTACCCCCACAGGGCTAAGTAGCGATTCTGGAGTAGAGAGGAGAAATATGAATCTGTGGGCACAGCATTTATTTCTTGAGTGGTCTGTGGGACAGCTGGAGGGTCCTCAGCTGGGCTTACTCATGCTTCCTCAGGTTGGCTGGGTGGAAGTGCCCTGTGCTAGGCTTGGCAAGCCTTGGCGTTCAAGCTGCAGACTGGGTTCAGATTTGTTCCATGTGTTTTAGGTTTGTCTCACAGTAATGGCAGTTCAAGAAGGCAAGTGCAGAAACATACCTTTTTTTTGTTTTTTTCATTTTATTTTTTGAGACAGAGTCTCACTTTGTCAGTGGTGTGATCTCAGTTCATTTCAACCTCCACCTTTGGGTTCAAGAGATTCTCCTGCCTCAGCTTCCCAAAGAGCTGGAATTAACAGGTGCATGCCACCACACCCAGATAATGTTTTGTATTTTTAGTAGGGACTGGTTTTCCCTTTGTTAGCCAGGCTGGTCTTGAACTCCTGACCTCAAGCCATCCACCCATGTCAGCCTCCCAAAGTTCTGGGATTACAGGTGTGGGCCTCCACCCTGGCCGAGGAGCACATCTTAAGCCCTTTCTTGTGTTAAACATTTGCTAACATCCCATTGTCCAAGGCAAGTCACGTGGCAAGCCCCAGTTCACAGGGTGAAAATTAAATACACCCCTGCTACTGTGAGTTTAAAGAAAATGGCATAGCTAAACTTGGTAACAAAGAAGTGGAAAAGTGGGTTGGAGGTGAAAATGAGTGAATATTTTTGAACAATATTTTAAGCGGGGCCAGATGGGGGGAGCATTAAGGATAGAGAAGTAGATCCATTGATGTAAATTGTTTGTGAAAGCATGTTAACATTCTGACTTATTTCTCATTATTTTTCTATTATTTCATATCCTCCCATTACCACTGTACTTTTCCCTTTCAGAATTATTTTCTTTCCTAAATATAAAAACATACTGCTTAGAATAATAGTACATTGAAATAGCTTAATTTAGTGACTTCCAGCTGACTCTCCAGGATTCTCAAACCACTTAGGGCTGAGTTTTCAATGAGGAAGAAAGCCAAAGCAAATGTACCTGCTCTTCTGTTAAGACCACTGAGTTGCAGCAGCTCTAAGGATGCAAGAATTACAGCTCTGAGACTATTTTCATGCCTCTCCCCAACCAAACCGAATTAAAGGATGCTGCCTTTTACCTTTAGAGTCTTAAACTATCTATGCCTATAGAAGAGTGAAAGAGGGTTAGAATATAGTGATGGACAACTTCCACTTATCTAATTTTTAAGTAGGTGTAGATGAGACTTTCATAATTTTTTTGTCTTTTTAGTTATGTTTCTAATTAAAATAATTTTTTAAAGCCTTTGGTATGAGATGTCGCTGTTAGAAACTGCAGTTAATGCCCAGGATTTGTTAGAAAATAAATGGTTTTTTTTCTTATCAGAAGATATCTAAGACATATTTTTAGTTCTGCATAGAATGTAAAGTCCTTCAAATTATCAATTTTAGGATTTTCCCAGCAATAAATGTTAGTATAATCGTAAGTAATATTTTCTGGGAAATACTGAATGCAAATTTACCTTTCAAATAATCTACATAACAAGTAATGCTTTTTAACATATAGTACCGTGGTTTGGACTTTTCCTGAACTCTGATATAAAGCACCTTTAAGAGTTTCATGTATATGTAACAATTCATCTTGATGCAAAATTTTCCTACATAAACCCATTTCTTTTTTTTTTTTTTTTTTTGAGACAGAGTCTCGCTCTGTTGCTAGGCACCAGGCTGGAGTGCAGTGGCGCGATCTTGGCTCACTGCGACCTCTGCCTCCCGGGTTCAAGCAATTCTCCTGCCTCAGCCTCCCGAGTAGCTGGGACTACAGGCATATGCCAACCACGCACAGCTAGTTTTCGTATTTTTAGTAGAGAAGGGGTTTCACCATGTTGGCCATGATAGTCTTAATCTCTTGACCTCGTGATCTGCCCGCCTCAGTCTCCCAAAGTGCTGGGATTACAGGCATGAGCCACTGCACCCAGCCATAAACCCATTTCTTGGCTTTAACTATATTTACATTTATCCTTCTGAGTCCAACATGGCATAAAGAAGTAAACTGTTTTCTTTGAAAAGTGTATTAATTATTTGACTTCCATTGTTGTTTGTTGGAGTGATTGCTTTCCAAAGCACATGAAATTATATTCTACTGGCATGAAGGATGACTTATTGTTAAATTAGTAGAATTTTGACTTTTTTCTTTGAGTCTGTTAGTAATTTTTCTTCTTTTATTTTTTACTTTTTATTGAGATATAACATATAAAATAAAATGTACAGATCTGAAGTGCTTAGTCTGATGAGTGTTCACAGTTGCATGAATACCACAACTCAAAACAAGCTATAAAACATCACAATACCACACACACACGTGCGCACACACACACACACATCTGGAGATGACTACTTTCTGATTCTTTTCATCCCTGATTACTTTTTGCCCATTCTTAGGCTTTATAAACATTGAATTATATAGTAATAACTCTTGCGTTTGGCTTCTTTGCTTTAAAAATATTTGAGATACATCCATATCATTGCATGTGTTCAAAATATATTTTATTGTATGAATATGTCATGATTTTTTTCAATCAGTTATTCTATTGATGAACACCTGTGTTGTCACTAATTTTAAGCTTAGTAGTCTTATTGTCAATAAGACTACTATGAAAATTCTTTTTTTGTTGTTGAGACAGAGTTCCATTCTGTCACCCAGGTTGGAGTGCAGTGGTGCGATCTCAGCTCACGGCAACCTCCATCTCCCAGGTTCAAGCAGTTCTCCTGCCTCAGTCTAACTGGGATTACAGGCACCCGCTACCATGCCTGTCTAACTTTTGTATTTTTAGTAGAGACAGGATTTCACCATATTGGTAAGGCTGGTCTTGAACTCCTGACCTCAGGTGATCTGCCCACCTTGGCCCCCGCTAAAGTTTTGGGATTACAGGGGTGATCCAGCATGCCTGGCCTGTGAACATTCTTGTACAAATCATTTTGTAGACCTATGTTTTTATTTCTCTTGGGTAAATACTAAGGAATCAATTCCTAAGTCATAGGATAGGTTGCTTTGTTATTGATTTATAGTAATTCTTTATGTATTCTGGATTCAAGTTCTATCTATGTACATACATGTAATATATATGTATATGTACGTATGTACCTAATTATATGTAATTTATATTTAAGATATATAATGCAAATATTTCCTCTGAGTCTAGGAGTGCATATTTATATTTTAATAGTGTCTATTCAGGAAAATTGTTAAGATTTTGATAAAGTTTAGTATTTAAATTTTTATTGTCAGTGAAGGATCCATAATTCTTAACTACTTAGTGTCAAAACTAAAATATTACTTCTAAAGTAAGGAGGTCATTTTGAGTTACATAGCAACAAAACTATGGGTGATTTGAACTGATAAAGGCAATGTCACATGTATGTTTTTTGTTAATGTTATAATTGGTTAATTTACTACTTAATGTTATATAAAAGGAAAAAGTAGAAAAGTTTTTCAATAAGGTAATTATGTAGCTTTAGAGACAGTGTCTCACAAAATTTATAGGTAAAAGAAGATATAGTTATTTGCCTAAAAATATATGAAATTTATGTATGAACAGTAGTAATGTTTAATTTGTAATATTTCCACTCTACTGTTAGCATGACATACTGCAAGGATTAAATTTTCTCATGTATCTAATTTAGGAAATACAAAAGTACTTTAGGATTTTAAGATAGTTGTATTGTTAGGTTTTAATCTTTCTCTTTCTTTCTCTCTTTCTTTCCACAATTCTATTTTGCTTCTCTTTGATGGGATTTCACATAAGACATTACTATAATATAAATTGAAACTTACAACCAATAAAAAATTGATATTATAAACATTCCTTATTATAGTAAACTTTAAGTTTTGCTCTGAGCTTCCTTTGATCTCTGACCAAAACAAACCATGATAAACATTTGTAATATAAGAGGAATATCATTTTTCTTGGTGTTAGATTTAAAAAAAAATTAATGTGGAGTTTATTAGAATGGAATCAAACTGATGTAATCCTCAGTAACTTCACCACTATTTTACAGTAAAGGCAGAACGTGACTTCATACAGTGATTTCTTGTATCGACCTCTCATAAAAGCTGAGCACCTAACATTAAAATGCAGTTCAGGGAAAGCTCTTTTATAACAGACTCTGATAATGTGGTCCAAGTTATGGCGTCTTCTTGTGGTTTAGCTTCCTCTAAGGAAAGGACTCATTTTATCTACTTGAGTGAATGAATGGCTAATTCTTCAACAGCAGTTTCCAAACATCTGCCTGCACACATTAGCATCACCCAGGGGAGCTAATAATATGAAAATTTCTGAGCCCTAACCCCAGCTCTGTAGGTCTGAGCTGGGACCCAAGGACGTCTTCCCTTTAAAAACCTCTTTAGATGATTCTGATGTATAGCCAGGTGTGGAAGCCATTCATAGGTAATTTGCCCTGAATTTTATTTCTGTCAGTTGGCCTTTTTATATGACGTGGTTATTAGAGAGAGTTGTAAAATCTGCATTTGTGTTGGACCTAGAGTGAAAATATTGCACAACAAAAGGAGTCAATTTTTAAGAAGGTTATTAACCAAAGATGTCTCTAGAGTAGTTAGATTCTGGAATATATGCCTAGTGAGAGACAGTTGACGGACTGTTGAAAAACAGAAGTGAAGAAAGGATAAAGGGGACACAGGACCACTGAATTTAAATATATGCAGAGATTTTTTAGAAAAGCAGCAAACTTACTGTATACAGTTTTTCAAGAGCAAAGTTATAGGAGTGACTTATGAAAGTTACATAAAGGCAGATGTCGGTAAATATTTTTAAAATAATATTCCAATAGGAAGGAGTTTTTAACAATAGAGTTAACTATCTCAAAGCTGATGAATTCTCTAGTTTTAGATTTGCCTACAGTAGAAGCATGAATGCTAATGAACAAGTTAACGGCTTTGACTAAAGTGGTGACACATTTCAGTCTTAGAGTTTGAAACCCTCTGATATTTTTCTATATACATGAATTTATAAATAAGTACATGCAAAGTAAATGCCAGGTTAACCAGAGCTCTGGAAGTGACGTTGAACAGCAAGGTGAATATTAGTTATACAGGATAATATAACTAAAATTATTTAAAACCCTCAAGAACATTAAATGACATGACAGTGTATATACATACTAAAAGTATAATAAGCTAGAATTTTATTCTATAAAATAAATATATTTTATATTTCACATTTTAGGAAAAAAAGAGTCAGCCTTTATTATATTATTAATTCTAGATTCCTATGCCTGACCTTGCTGTTTTTATCTGTATTTAAATATAATTAAATTTTAATTAAAATTAATTTAAGCAACTTCAAGGAAATAAAATAGTTTAGTAATAAAGTAAGAGTTCAGCTTGTGAATCTAATGCTGTGACAACTTATATAGGACAGGGCCGTGTAAAGCCTTTTTTTATTTAACCTGCTTACCACGTAGAGTTGTTGTGAGGATCAAATGAGTTAATGCATATAAAGAGCTTAAATGAGTCCCTATCATATCATAAATGCTCAATAAATGTTGTTATTATTGCTACTATTATTGATGAATAGAGTGACTTTTTTTTATGATCATTACATTTGTCATGGTATGTGGCACAGAGAAGGTTTCCTGTATTTGTTCATTGATTACACCCAATCACTATGTAATGATTTGATGTCATAATCATCAGGGCTTCCCAGTGAAGCCATGGAACACACCACCATTTCATGTATTTCCAATGCAGACATTTCTTGAACTTTTTTCCAGTAGTTGGGCTGTTGCTATTAAACAAATTCTCGTATCCCTGTTTAAGAACATGTGTTTCCTGAAGAAGTTGGTGGTGGCTAAATGAGAGTACTTCGCCTGAAATTATTTCTGAAATTATTTTGAGTTTTGAAAGGACTAAAAATTAAAGGAATGGGAGAAGAGGTCAGATAATTTAAAGTAAGAAAAGTGGGATATGGAATAAAGATCAAAGTGAAAAAATGATATTCTAAAAATGTGAAGTAGATTTGCCAGACTTAGGAAATGAGCTATATTAGAAATTATGAATTTTCAGTAGATACAGATTTAATACCTGACAGGTAATGGGAGGTGATGTCTGGAAATGACAATTCGGGAATAATTATCTCAGGTAAAGTCACAAAATTGACAGCCCTGTCAGGTCAAGGGAGAGAGCAAATGTCTTAGAGCATGTTCATCTTTGTCAGTGAGGAGTAAGAAATCCTATTTGCTAGATTATCTTTCCAAATACCATGCTATTCATCCATATTTTCCTAAATGTTTCTTCATATTTCTATCAGTTTTGATGAAGGGGATGAAAAAGTTATTTACAAGATTTATTTGCTTTTCTCACTCTACATGCAAAAGATAGACTAAGAAGCAATCATATTCTAGTATTAAAGTTGCCATGTGAGTATCATATTGATTTAGTTTCCTTTTTTTGGTCATATTTTAGGAAAAAGAGGCCTGTGACCTCTGGACAAAATAAAGAAATATTCATTCAAAATAGAAAATGAAAGGTGTGTATTTCTCATATGGCACTTTAATATTTTTACAAAAGTAACAGCCCATGTAATAACACATTTTCATATCTGATTAGCTCCAGTTTTTCTTTAACTTTCTCGGCAGGTGAATCAGTTGAAAAAATAGTTACAATTAATTGAAAGTAATGTCTGAAATTGTTCATTAATGCTTTTCCACGTTTCATTTTCCCATTTTGTTTTATCTATTTAAAATCCACTTAAATCCCACCAAGGAACCATTGTGGGACCTCTCAGTAGATATTTATTTAGCTATTGGGCTCCCAGATGAGGGAGGAAAATGAATACTTTGTGGGGAAAAGACATACTTAGATACATAGAAGTACCCTAAAATCATTATTCAAAGAGCTGTGGTTTTGTGATAAAAATAGAAAACAGAAAACTCTTAGTTGTAAAATAGCTCTGGAAATTATCCTTACAAATAGCATCAATTTCCTCCTCTGCTACCAAATTTCATTTTTTTTATCCTGAACATTTAGAGTGTGGACAACTATTGTCTGACAACTATGTCTTACTCTTATACAATGTGGCAATATGGCACGGGGATGTGAGTTAAAGACTAATGCTTACAACTCAAAATATTCTAGTTTAATTTTGTGGCTCCTGCTACAACTGACAGTGAAATTATTTATTTGCTCAATACAAAATACTTCACAGATATCAGGTAATTTTGAAATGATGAACTGTGCTTCTAAGAGGAAACTCCGGTATTTCACAAATGAAGTTTGTAATTTGGGTGACATTATTCTTTTTTTAACTTACAAAGCACCAGTCATAATATATGACATGTGACTATATGACATGACCTAAAGTATGTGGGATTCGGAGCATAGTTTCAGTCCAACTGTAGGCACCAGAAATCTAAGCTGGTATTATTAACTGTTGTTTTCCTGTTTTGTTGTTGTTTGCTTTTCATATCTAAATAGGTTTACATTTCTTGACATTCATCTTGTTTTACTGAATTGCTTTCTTAAGTTAATCAAGACCATTTTTAGTTATTTGCCTCTCTTTGAGAGAGTTAATATACATGTTTAAGTTGATGTTATTGCCTACTAAACATTACTAAACAGTCCCTCACCTCTCTTTCAATTAAGTCAGTGATTGCTTCTTATGATGGAGAGACCACAGGCAGCCTAGCTTGGGAAAAAGCCAGAAGGTGAGACTAGTGGTTTTCAATTGGTTTATAAAGCACATAAGTTAGCTGTGAGGGGTGTTGGAATTCTTTACTAGTAGAAATGGAAATTCTAAAAGCCATAAACAATTTTGTCTTTAAAATAACCTATGTTAGTTCCAAGATTATTCCTGTAACACTGTCATTCTCACTTTTTGATCAATATGTTTTCTTTAGTGGAAAATAAAATGACTGGGACTTTTGTTTATGCAACTGGAGCCTATGATGATGTTTCAAACAGAAACACCTTCTGTCATTATGGGTCAGGGAGCAAAACAGACTGAATCTGTGGATTGAGACCATGTTTTTTACCTTGTTGGAAATATGAGACATCCTTGTGGTTTTTCTCATGTTCTCTCTAATTACTGTAGTTTGTCATTCCCAAATTAGTTTAAAACAAGAACAACATAACAAAAACACCTTGCTCTAAATCTAAAAGAATAAGCCTTCTAAGCAGGCTTCAGATGTGTTTACCTAAATATTCAAGTAGACATGGGTTGGTGAGAAAGAAAGACAGCTAGAGATAGAAGCCTGGCAGAGTCTGCCACCCAGGCCTGCCCAAGGGTGCTTCCTGTAGAGAAGTTGGGTACTCAAGAAGAAGTGAAAAAAATTTTTTTTTGTACCCAACAAGCCAAAGAGGAAACTGCCAATTTCTCCTTGCTTTTAGGACATGGTGACCCTACTAACTACTGAAAACGTAACTGTTAGTGAATTATAGTTGGGAACAGAGAACTCTCTCACAAATCTCCCCTCTTCCCCACCTCTGGCACAGGTATGGATGGGAAAGAAGTATTGAGCCAAAGTTTCTGCCTCTAGAAACTTAGTTAGAAATACTAGAAGAGGTAGAGCAATAATTTTCATTCTCTAAACCTTTTGAAAATGAATCTCATACAGCATTGTCCTGCATGGATCTTCCTGGGAGAAAATGGAGATGGCCATTATGGTCAAATGAAAGGTGACATTTTGAGAAATAATCCCCTACATGTTTAATTCATGTAATCCCTGTCTACCTCAAGAACTTCTTTTCCTTAAACTCTTTTCTTCTTCTCTCCCTCTTCCCTTTCCTTGCCCTACCTCTTGCTTCCACTTCCCCTTCTCTCCTCTCTTTCTGTATCTTTAACTTCTCCTTTTCCCATGGGTAATTCCTCATCTAGCATTGTACCCATAAGTAAAAAAGACCAACTTCCCTTCATTACACCCTCTTTTCTCAGTTCAGCTTTCATCTACGTTTGCAGCAATTCTCTTCATTCTCTCTTTATTTTCACATCACGTTATTTCTCTTCAACCCACTGCAGTTCCACTTGAGCTTCATCTCCTTTTCCTTCTGCATAATTCAAAGTAAGACTTTAGACCTCATCCTATTTGATACCTCCCTCTGATACACTGACCATTGCTTACTCTTCTGGCAGTTCCTTACTTCTTAGTGGATGGCTTTTGTTTTGCTTTATTTTTGTATGGAATGAACAAGTTTTTCCTTGCAGGTTTAGTGGCAGGAAATTTCTGGTATTCTAAGATTTTCTAAAGTTGTGTTGAATTTGCAGGCAGCACATGGTTTTTGGAGAATGAATGCAGGTTAGTAAGTAGATAAAAAAGCAAATGAGAGAATGAATATGTAGGGAATGATAGCAGATATAAATCCATAAGTAAGTAAATTAAGTATAATATTTTTTAAATTGCTGAATGGAGAAATAAACTGATTATGTTAATAGAAAATAATAGCTCGAGTAAAAAGAAGTTAACTGAACATGTTGCCAAAATTTTGGAAACAATATGAGAAACTTAAAGAATCAAGTCTGTTCGTATTCTGGAGATATAAAGGATAATAATGGGGTAGATTGCAATGATTAAGAAGACCAGAGACTTGACTTCTTACCTATTATTTTGTTTCCTTATTAGTCTTTGAAAAATTTGTTTTTCCAAAATTTAAAATCTCTCATTAATCTCTGTAGTGAGTCTTTATTTTATCACCTTTATTTTAGAATCATAGCCTTTTCATATTGTTTTGTGAATAATTTCCTGGCCTCTTCAGGGGAAGGTCAACATTACTCATTGCTCACTGTAAAAAAATGGCCAGCTGGTTTCCCTTGTCTTATAATTAGGAATCTACTTCATCTATCTTCCATACCTTTTGAAAGCAAAAATTACTCTGATGAAGCTCCTGAAGCTTCCCTGAATGCACATTGGTGATGTAACAGGACCTGATGGTTTGTGATTAGTACATCTGGCTTTTCAAAATATCAATGTTCACTTTTCCCTTCTGGTGTAGAACTTTCACTGTTCCATCTTCACCCTATGGGTAACAGTCATCATGTTCATTTGTTCACTGATAAATTGACATGAATATACAAACTTCCATATAAAATGAGTTTTAAAATAATATTCTTCACCTTTTCCTCTTTTAGAATTTGTGAATGGAAATGAGATCACTTCCAAAGACCTCCTTTGAAATATATATTTGAAGATATTTTTATCAATTGCATTTTATTTGTCTTGCAAATGAATCATTTGTCTTTTTACCTTTCTTTATTCTTTCACTTATAGAAACCCTTTTTCTATGTACCAGGATCATATGTCTTGCATTTCACATTTTATAGTGTTCCACTATTGTCATTGGTCTTAAGGTCACTCTACACTTCTAGTTTAGCCAGCTCAATATTCTGATGTCACCATTGTTCTTCTGTTATGTAATATTTGGTGAAGATGGTTCTGGTAATACTAGAATCATGCTTAAAGAACACTGAATTATGTAGGATTATTTGAATACTTTCAGCAATATACCTATATCAGGAAATCAATGGTATTGAAACATGTCTGAGGGTGCTGGACTCTGTAACTTCACAGCTGATGTTTATCAGCTTCCATTCACCTTTTAAATATTAAAGACAGCTGCCTGGCATGGTGGGAAGGACATTAGTTTTAATACCAAACCAATCTTGATTAAAATCCTGATTTCTTAAGGTATCAACATTTGCCATTTATCATTGTAAAAATAATTTAACCTCTTAGATCCATAGTTTCTTCACTGGCCAAGTAGGACAATGATATCCTCTCGTAGGGTGGTATGAGGAATACTTGACATATGCTGTGAATATTTTGGTACATAATACGTATTAAATAAATAGAAGTTCTCCTTATTTTTCTACCCTTTTTATAAAAATCAGAAAAAAGGATATTTTTTTTCTCTTTACCATTAAGAAATTTCCCCATATATAATTACTTTAATGTCTTATTTGATAAAATATTGGTACATCAGATATTAAATAGTATTTCACTGATTTGAAGCAGTAAGTGAATATTAAAGAGCTCTTTCCACTAAATGAGTCATATTCTATGATGTACCGTTTTTCTTGTTCAGAAAGAGTGAACCTTACTCAAACCATGTGAATACAAATTTGGTGAAATTATTGAAATCATAAAACTTCTTGGTCATTTATTTATATTTTATAAATACTTTATAGAAACTTGCTATAATGTGACAAAATATTACCTAAAATCTGTTTTAAATCATTGTATTTTACCATGTTAAAATAGTTACTCAAGCTTGAAGTCTATAGATTTTCATTCTTTTTATCTTCCTTATTCATTTAACAAATATGTAGTGAGTTGCTACGACATGTAAGACACTGTTCTAGGCTCTTGGCATATGTCAGTGATGCAAAGAGACAAAGATCTCTGATCTTGAGAAGTTCATATTTCAGCAGTGGGAGACGGTACATCTCAGAAAATAGTAGTGCAAGGTGAAGGGTGCATGGAAATATTTAGATGTGGTGAGGGAAGAAGATTGTAGAAGTAAGTAGGATAATTAGGGTAGGAACCATCAAAAACTGACAATTGAGCAAAGACTTGAAAGAAATAGAGGTTTAGTAATACCTGTATCAGGAAGAGCATTCCAGACAGAAGGAAAGGTTGGTGCAGAGACTCAAGGCAGGAAGGTAGATGGAGGGAGTAGTGATGGGAGTACTGATGCTATCCTAAGGACTCTGACAATTCCTTATGTGTAAAGTAGGGAACGATTGGGTAGACGTTGCAGGACCTAATTCATCTTTCAAAAGAGTCACTCTGACTGTTGTGTTGAGAATAGACTCCAGTTGGAGGACAATAGTAAATGTTGGGTGACCAGTTAAAAGTCTATGGTGAGAATTCAATGAGAGACAATATTGGCTCAGGATGGGGTGGCAATAGTGGAGGGGTTGATAAGTGGTCAAATTCTGCACAAATTTAGAAAATGCATACAGTCTGGTAGATAAGACACAGGATGTAAGAGAAAACTAGGAGTCAAGTCTAAAGTTTTTGGCCTGAACAGTTAGAGAAATGCAGTTATGAATAGCCAAGATTGAGATGGCTGCTAGTAGAATCAGGTTTAGGGAGAAAGATGAAAAGTTCATGTTAGAAATGCTGATTTTGAGAGGTCTATTAAATACCCAAGTAGAAATATTGAGGAGGCAGTTAGATGTCCGACTGGAATTAAGAAGAGAGAATCAGGCAGGAAATGGGAAAGTTGCATGTATTTAGGGTACTTTATGGCTAGTGTCATGTTGAAGAATGGTGTGAAGGACTGAATGGGGGTTGTAGAAGGAAAGGTGGCCAGATGCAGAGCCCCTGAAGTTTTTTCTTGTCTGTTTCTAGGTACTTTTATTCGGTAATCAACAAATCTGAAAATTGTATATTTGAAAAATGTTTCATTTTGTCCACCTTATATTATCTTAACTGTTCCTAAGGTCTCTTAGGACCGGTGTGAACTATACAGTAACACTTGGGAAGTAGACACAAACACATGTCTTTCCCTAACACTGTTTGGAGATAATTGTCTCCATTTATGATAGGAAAATTAAAACATCATAAGATTGAGAACAGAAATGTAAACGTGCCATAGTCTACTATTTGACTGCTTCCTGCACAGTAACTAGTTTCCTGACATTAGTCATGAAAGATAAAACCATTTAAAGTTCACATTCAGATAAAGTTTTACATAAAATAGTGGTGTTTTTTTGAGGAGGGAGGGTAGAGGGTAGTGATTGCAGGCACCAAAATGGAAAGTCAAAAGAGAGAAGGTAATTATGTAAATTGTGTTTCTTGAAGGCATTTAGAGTTTTTAATTCACATACTCTAAGTATCTGAAAGCACATTTAGTTCCTGTTTGGAGAGATGAAAGCCTTGCCATAGCTTCATCTGCAGGCTTGTGGCAATGTTAGTTTCTCCCGTGTGTACGTGCACTGAAGAGTGGAAGTGGCTGAGTGGGCAGTTGGCAACCATTCATTGCATTGATTGCAGTCATTCATAAAACCCAGCGGCACTGAGGGTGGAGTCAGGAGGAGCATTCCCCTGAGCCAGTTACAGAATGTCTTATTTGCATAAATCTTCAGTGATGCGTCAGTGATGAGGGAATGCTCACATGCAGTTAGAAGACTCTTTAAGAGCTCCAATCTGATAAATCTGAGTAATTAAAGACTTTGCAAAACATAAGAGGTCAAATGCTTTAAATTCCTAGTCTCTCAATCCGTGGTAATTCTGGGAAGTCAGCCTTGTGGTGGCGTTTGTGGCTGAAGGAGTGAATTATACCCGTAGACCGACCCCTTAAAAGCTGCAACATACTGAAATATCATTGTTGTGCTTCTTAAAGTATGCGGGATTTATATTATTATAGCAAGTCTAATGCATAGGAGACAGCGGAAATTGCTGAGGTTACACAGTTTCCATACATTAAAACTGTCAAAACTATTAAAGGTTTATCTCTCCAAACTATAATACAGTTCAATTATAATTTTAAAGAAATGGTAATCCACACAAGCTAACAAAAAATCTTGTGAGTGTATTATACTCAGATTTGTCTTACTCTGAGTGTGGAGTACTTTGTTCTTTTTCTTTCTTACATCTAGAAAAGATTTTAGCTAAAACAGAAATCAAATTAGAAAACACAGGCTATCTATTGCCATGATTTAAAATCACCCCAAATTGGGTAAATAATTACCAACCTGAAACAATTAGTTTTCTCCCTTCAAAACACAGATTGAATAGCTAACTACATTGCTCTAGTCTTGAATATTTGTGTTATTTTCCTGTTTTATTCATTCAAGTCAGATTAATTCTAAATATATTGCTCTTGAATATTGATGTGTTTATTTTTATTATTCAATAACACTTTAAAGTTAAAAGCTTTGAATGGAGTTTTTATCAGAAAGATTCTATAACACACATAGACCAAAACAGTATGTCAACTTGTAATTTTAAACTAAAACCACTGGGTACTTGAGATTAGACAAGAATTTTCTTAGAAAGATAGGACTTTTTAAATTTTTATTTTATTTTTGTTTTATTTTTTATTTGAGACAAAGTCTTGCTCTGTTGCCCATGCTGGAGTGCAGTGGCACGATCTCAGCTCATTGCAACCTCCACCTCCCAGGTTCAAGCAGTTAATCCTGCTTTAGCTTCCCGAGTAGCTGGGACTATAGGCATGCACCACACACCCAGGTAAAAGCTGTATTTTTTCTAGTAGAGATGGGGTTTCACCATATTGGTCAGGCTGGTTTTGAACTCCTGACCTCAACTGCTCTGCTGGCTTCAGCCTCCCAAAGTGCTGGATTACATGTGTGAGCCACCATACCTAGCCAATAGGGCCTTTTAGTCACAAAAAAAACCTTTGCTTAGAAACCTACCTTTAGTGCTGCCTAACACTATATTTGTTAGAAAATGGTTACTTCAGCACATATTTTTAAAAACTCTTAAGTGGTACATTTGTTTTATTTGAAAGCACTGTATGAATACCTGAGACTTAAAGGGGAAAAAAAAGGGATGAATCAAGATTTCTCATAAATTTAATTCTTTAGAATTTTTCCAAGTTGGTGTATTTCAGATATTTTCACGAATAAGTCCATGTAGGTTAAAAATGCTGTATATGCTATTTTTAGTTAAGTGAGAATTGCTAAAGATTTTTGAATGCTATGAAATTTAACTTGCTGGACATTTTACCTGTGTAAGTTAGATTAAAATTTCGATGCTCAGAAATCCTAGGACACTACTCTTCCTTAATAATTGCCTTCCTGAATGTTCTCAAGGCTGATGCATGATTGGTCCTCTCACGATACTGGGAAAATAACACAAGGCTTTGTGGTTCCTGAGGATGTCATTGATTCACATCTTTTGACCAATTCATTGAAAGTTTAGCATCAAATCTCGAAGAACACTACTTTTTGAAACTTATCTCAAAGGGAGGGTGTGTTGAGGCTTTAAAATGGCACCGTTTTCTTTTCTTGTCATGTTACATTTTGGTTTCGAAGTCTTAATGACCTTGTTTGGAATGAGCAGTATGTGTGTACACCTTTCTGTGCATTGTGTCCATGTTTCCCTGTATCATTTCTTTCAGAAGTGGAGAAATTTGCCATGCAGTTTAAGCTCTGGGAAAATAGTTTATCTACCATTGCTTCACCAGTGATCCACTTCTGGAATAACATGACTGGCCTTAAATATGAGCAGGGTAGTCAAATCTCCAAGAAGCCTCCATGAAAGCTCTTAAGAACCAGATTCATATTTGAAGCATTCTGGATCCTAAGGGGCATTCCATTTAGCAAAGACTAAGATGTGGGCTCTAAGTTTTGTAACCAAACCATCTCTATTCAAAGCCATGTTTATTTCAAAGCTTTAGAGGAAAAGAAACATCTGAGCCATCCAAATTCATCCTCAGATGGAGATGTTTTCTGACTTCTGCCAATAAATGTCACCAATGCTCTGTAAGCCCTGTTTACGTGAAAGTAGGAATATCTCTTCCTGCTGCCCTTTGAAGCTTTGTTATTTATTTTGTGATGGATGGCTTAAGGCACAAAGACATTAAGTACATTTTTTCACATTTTGGAGGTATCTTTCTTATTTTACACACACACACACATATACACACACACACTTTATATATGAACATTATCTTTGATCTCTTCCTCCCATCTTAGTATGAGGAAATTTTGAACAAGGGGGATGCCTTGAGGCCTCTCAGATATTTTTGTACAAACAGAAAGACCTGTGTGGTGATTGATGGTGTGAAAGAAAAGTCCATATTTTTTAGTAAAATAGCAAAAGCTACAGAATATCGGGCTCAAAATTTAACATATCAACACAACAGCTGTTCCTATTTTTAAGCTTTCAGACATCTTCATGTGGTCACGCAAAGCTTTCAGTAGCTTTTCTGCTATGAGAAAAGCTGCTGACAATCATGTTATTGATGCTAAAAGGAAAGTCAAATACAGAGGCTAGCACAGATTTTATTTGGGTATAATTGAGCTTTTGGAAGCCTGAGTCAAAGATTTCCAACTCCAGGGGCTTTGCTAGGGCCCAAAGGTTAATGTTGAAGGGACTTGCAAAGATTTTCCCTTAGATTGTTTTCCAGTACCGTGTTTAATTTCTAGATGTGTTCTACCCTTTTTATAATTAATAGTGCATTGTGCTGTCTATCATGCGCCCCAGGTGTGTTGTCAGGGACATGGCGAAGCCTGCTGCCTGCAAAACACCAAGAAATGCTGAAAACCAGCCCCACCAACCTACACCGTAAGTATGGCATTGGTTTTATTGACTGAAAATGTCGTCTCTTACGCAGATCATTGGTTGCAGATTTATTCACATTGCATGTAAGAGTAGATACTCTGGCTACTCTTGTATAATAAAAAGGCTACTGTTGAATTAGATAAAATTAGCTGAGTTCTGGATTTATTATTTTTGTTAAGTGATGTTTCTAATACCATATTGAAAGGATTAAGCTAGTTGGAGGAAAGGACAGTTTTCTTAGGGCTCTAAAGTGACAGCAGTTCTTTTTGTTTGTTTGTTTTTTTGTTTGATTGTTTTAGATTTGGAATGTATCTGAGCTGGAACATAATACCTCAGGGAAGTAGGGAGGCAAGGTACAGACAGTGTGCCGAATGGGGCCTGTGTGTATAAGGAAAAGGCATAGGTAGTCCATTATCCAACCTTCACACGCTGTTATTTAAAGGTAATGGAAAATTTTTACAAATGGATTGTCGGCCGGGCACAGTGGCTCACGCCTGTAATCCCAACACTTTGGGAGGCCAAGGCGGGTGGATCACCTGAGGTATGGAGTTTGAGACCAGCCTGGCCAACATGATAAAACCCCATCTCTACTAAAAATACAAAAATTAGCCAGGCACGGTGGTGGGCATCTGTAATCCCAGCTACTTGAGAAGCTGAGGCAGGAGAATCACCTGAATCCAGGAGGCGGAAGTTGCAGTGAGCCAGGATCATGCCACTACCCTCCAGCCTGGGTGACAGAGTAAGACCCTATTTCAAAACATAAACAAAGACAAAAGTGGATTGTTCATCTAATTTTGTTTGCATTATTGCATTCTTAAGTCTAAATTCTAATGATTAGTTAAATGACCAACCGAAGGCATCTCATTCACATCTGAAACTCAAGAGTTGACTGATTTGATTTCTTCTCTACTCCCTGCTTTACCCTTCATTTGGTCATTGAAATGCTTATATATTATATATTACATACAGTAATATATCATTTAGAATTATTTATATTTTAGAATATGAAATTTGGTAAATTTCAGGAGGCTTAATAGGTGTTACAGATCTTACCTCAATAAATATACTTGAATATCATCTATATTTAATTGGTATTTTCCAAGGAATAAAAATAGTTGTGAATTAGCAATAGTAAAAATGATAATTACATTTTAAAAAGTAAAAACTTGGAAGAAGTACTTTAAATGATATTGCCATTTTTTTTCCTGTAGATATTTCCAATAGATATTCTGACTTTATGTAAAGCCATTTTTGTATAATGGAACTTTTTGGATAATTCATAGAAACCTTACATCCCCACTTGACATCTTATATTCTAGGAATTAGAAAATATTTTACTTATTTTAGGATTCAAGTACTATGAGGAATTAAAATTGATATTCAAATCTGTTTATATTCTACATATTGAGGTTTCATTTTAAATTGGTCTCACCTATTCCAAAGTTCATTTTAAATTGGACATTATTGGATATAACTAGCATTTGCCATCCTCCACAACAAGACATTAGATAATTTTTCCCTTATTTTGTTTTCACTTTCAACAGATTTAACAGTTGTACAAATCTGTGGTCACTTTCATTGTACCTAGTGGAAACTTCTCTATGGCTCTTCTGAGTGTAGTGGCTGAGAAGAAGCAACTGTAGATTTTTTGGGGATCCTGCTTTTTGACAATCTCTTTGCTCACTCAGTTCTTTTCTGTTTAAAATAATGAGCTTCTCTGTCAGTGACTTGAAGAATTTAAAGTTTGCTTTCATTCCTTAGGATAGCTGATTTTCTGTAGAGAGTAATGTTTGTGAATGGAACTCTCCATAGCCACATAAATCCCTTTTTAGGTTAACATAGAAAGGACAAAAATAAATTGGAGGGGGTGATTGAGGACAGGCTTTAGCCTGTAGATCAGTGTTTTTAAATTTGTAGTTTGTGATTTTCAGCTGGTCTAAAAATCAGTGGAGGCTAGTGACCAGAACTCTTTCAATATTAAAAGAAAATAAAATATGATAAAAAATATAAAAGTGCCTCCCAGGTTAGTATTTTGGGTCAGAACTTAGATCTCTCTATATGGTAACTGTGTTAAAATATAAAATTTAATAAGCATTGCAGTTAGTTATGAGGATTGCAAGTTGGTTTTAATTAGGAGAATTCCATAACCAGTTTTGCTTTATCTGTAGATGTATGTACATAGATAACATGTATTACTTGCTTTGGCGGAAGTAGGGAAAATGGACTGTAAATGTAAAGTGGACAAAACTAGAGACAAGTAAATCAATTAACAAGCTACTGCAATAGCCCAGAGAGAGATAACAAGGTCTTAACTTAGAGGAAGGGGTAATAGAGGCTATGGGAGGGAGACATTTCGAGAGCTGAGAAATAAAATGGGCAATGCTTGATTGCCAGTTGAATATGGGTTGTAAGGAAAGAGTTTAGGAGGATTACCATATTAATAGCCTGGGTGACTAAGAGCCACTGCCAAGAAATTGAATTAAAGCTGTAAACCAAATCTAGGCACAGATGGTGTATTAGTCTATTTTCACGCTGCTGATAAAGACATACCTGAGACTGGGCAGCTTACAGAAGAAAGAGGTTTATTGGACTTACATTTCCACATGGCTGGGAAGGTCTCACAATCATAGTGGAAGACAGTGGCAGACAAGAGGTAGAAGGTGAAAGGCACATCTTACATGGCAGCAGACAAGAAAAGAGGTTGTGCAGGGAAACTCCCCCTTATATTACTGTCAGATCTCGTGAAACTTATTCACTGTCCCAAGAACAGTGTGGGAAAGACCTGCCACTGTGATTCAATTACCTCCTACTGGGTCCCTCCCACAACACATGGAAATTCAAGATGAGATTTGGGGGGAACACAGCCAAACCATATCAGATAAGCAGTAGTGAGTTCAGATTTTCATGTAGTGATTTTTGTAATACCTGTAAATTATTCAAGCATATATATTTAACAACAGGTTGACTCTGTTAACCTTTAGCACTCAGTTAACTAGGGAAATAGATGACATCACCAAATGATACATAGAATAAAATAAGAGTAAGTTCTAGGTAAAATCAATGCTTGAAGAATGGGTAAAGTATGAAGGTCCCCCAACTCAGCCAAGAAGTAATAGTTAAAGAATCATAAGAATCAGAAGTTAAAGTAGCAGAGGGATTCAAGGGGAATGCCCAACAGTGTTAAATGCAGCAGAAAATCAAGAAATAAGGGATGAAATGTGTGCTTTCGTTTTGGTCATATAGAGGCCATTTACCATAGTAGTTTCAATATGTAAGTGAATGGAAATGCTGTATTTCTGTAGTCTTGAGTGGGAAATGAGAAGTCAGAAAAAGGAGATGGTAAATGTACATGACTTTTTCTAAAAGCTGAGTAGGGAAAAAGAGAGTGGTTGGTAGAGAGACAGAAAGAGGGTGATAGTACTCATATCACTTGGTATATATTATTATGCAAGTCTAGATTGATGGATACACATTTCAATATACTTTATATTTTTGATAACTATGTATATAAACTATCCAAGTGTTCCCTTTAAGTTATTATTAAAATGTCACTCAGCCATATTTTAACGATGCCACCTGAGTCATCATCATTTAATCAAAGTAATAAATATATCAAAATATTACTGGAGTTCAACAAATTGGGTCATATGCCTGCTGTTTCTTGGGTATGAGATAGAAAAATGAGATATATAAATGAGTTAGAATCTTTTCCTTAAGAGTTTCTTCTCAAGTTGCAGGAGGAGAGGATAGTTAGATAATCAAATAAATTATAATACTGAATAATAAGTGCAGTAATAAAAGTGTGTTTAAAAGAGAAAATGATTTATTCTGTTTGGGCTTGATGTGGTCTGGGAAGTATTTACAGAACCTGGAACAGCAATATGGATTTTAAAGACTGAATAGTTTAGTAGGTATGCAAGTTTGAGTTACAGTCTTCCAGAAGCAGAAAACAATTACCCTGAGACCCAGAACATCAGGTTGTGCTGGGATAATTTAAACCATATACTCATTGCTGGACTCTGTATGCATTACATTTTTCTCTAATTTGGTCCTGAGATCTCTCTCAAGAGTGGCTATAAACTCTAGCCCTGTGTCAATGGGGCTTCAGGGGAGGTGGCCATGGATGTTTACGATGTGCCTTTCATGGAATAGTTCTTCATCTGTGTTGCTGGCCTAATGCTGAAGTGACTAACCTGTGACCAAATGCCCCTCTCAAAGGAAACTTGTTCAAAATGGCAGACACCCCTATGGCTCTTAACTAAGCTGTGTCCAATTTATTCCTACCAAGATGCCAGGAGAGTTGGCTAGGAGATCTCTGGCTAGGAGGAGAGTTAGGTTCAGGCATGTCAGTCAAGTGAGACACAAAGGAGGCAACACAATAAAACACATGAAATAACAGAAGCAGTGTGTCACTGACAGATTCTAGCGAGAAGGGGCCAGCATGCCTCCAAGGGCCAACAGGAAGCTGGGAACTGTCTGAGGTGGGAGCTGTCTGAGAAATGTATGTTCAACTAGCTGGTGGGAAGCGAGAGAGAGAGAGAGAGAGAGAGAGAGAGAGAGAGAGAGAGAGAGAG
>NW_022436946.1:76252782-76271853 GCF_009761245.1 Sapajus apella | reverse complement strand
GAGAGAGAGAGAGAGAGAGAGAGAGAGAGAGAGAGAGAGAGAGAGAGAGACCCATAGGCCAGAGCCTTTACTGGTGTCCAGGCTGTTACCCATTCGGGTTTCCTTTATGGAGTTCTAATTGGTGAGTGTAGAGCAAGGGGGCACTAGCTCAATGGAGTCATGCTGTACTGAGAGGTGCTCCCTGTGGCATATCTGGGCAGTCCATGGGGGATGTGAGGGTCAGTGAGCAAGTCACATAGCTGTGACAAGCTGTCCCATGGGAAGCTGTCACCAGGAGGCAGTTGTATGAGGTTGCTATCTGGATTGATCACTGTAAGGAACAGAGAGGAGGCAGAGAACTGGCAGCTATGCCAAAGGTGGCTAAGCTCTGCTTCTGGCATGAGAATGTTCAATTTATATTTAAAATAGATGCCAAGGTAGCATAAAATTATAGGGATTCACTGCAGTGTGTGTGTATTTGTGTATGTGGTTTCCTGAGTGGGTGGGAATTTGTGTGTGTGGGTGTGTATGGGTGTGAGTGTGTTAGAGAGAAAGGAGGCAGGAAGTGCTGCATCAGAAGAATAGGACAGTTATCTAATTTGGAGAAAATAAGCAACTCGTGCCTTGGCTTTGGTTTTACTTTTAATACTGCATTTTATTTTGAAATTTGACATAAAATAATGTTTTTTGTATGTTTTTAAGAGTTATCATGGATTTAAAAAGTCTGAGAAACACTTGGCTACTCTTCAGTCTCAGGCACATATGTCAGTAGGACTAGGTAGGAGAGGCAGGAGGTAGAGAAGATCTGAGAAAATTTCACATGTGGTATAATTAGAGTATAGTGATTCATTAGATGTGATAAGAAAGCAATGGAGGCAAGATAACCCATTTTAGCTCAAGAGATTAAATGGATATGATAAAATCAAGAATAGAGCTAACTTAGGCACTAGGCAGGTTTACACACAGTATTAGATTCAAGTATTAGTAGCCAAGGAAATCTCTAATAGGAATACCTCAGAAAACCGTTGGCTATTCTATTTCAAACTCAGCAGAGACTTAGAAAAGATAAACTAATTTGTAAGTAATTACCATTAAATAACATAATAAAACGAGTAAAATAGCATTGGGAGAAAGTGTAGAGATGGAAGGAATATAAACAGGTGATGGGTGCACCAGGTACTCACAAATCTCCACTAAAGAACTTACTCATGTAACCAAATATCACCTGTACCGCAGTAGCTTATGGAAAAATAAAAAAAATACAGATACCAGTGATATTGAGACGTAAGTACTGTGGCATTGTTTAGCATAGAGTAGGTGATAAACATCATATGTTATTAAAAATTCTGTCAATATATAAACAACATTTCATATATGCCAAAAAAAAAACACTCTCTAGAGAGTATAACCAGTATTTAAATGAGGATTCGAGGACTTAAGAAAATTATGCAACATCATGCAAAAACAAATTTGTCCCGGTTTTTCTTTCCATATTTTAGCACTAAAAATCTCATGTCCTGAGAACTTCTGTTAGACCTCGGCTGACTGAATGGTTGGTCACCCTATTAGAATTTGAAGGGAAAAATCTAGAAAGGCAATATGATAGCTAAAGGAAAACTATGCTTAGCCAAATTATGTTTATGTTTCTGTGAAAAGTAACATTATCAGAAGTAAATTGAATCATGGTGCGTGGATCAGAGTAAATTCTGCTTTTTCGTTTTGCTTTTAGTTTTTGCTGGCAATTACATGTTTCTAAAAAATTGAGATACAATGCACATACAATTCACCTTTTTAAAGTGTACAATTTAGTGGTTTTCAAAAAGTTGTGTAGCTATCATCATTATGTAATTCGTGAATGCTTTCATCACCCTGAAAAAGAAATTTCATACCTTTTAGCTGTCATTATCCCATTCTCCTCAAAATAAGGCCTCTGAAACCACAACTTTCTGTATTTATGAGTATGCCTACTCTGGACATTTCCTATAAATGGAATCATATTATATGAGTCTATTTATATCTGGGTTTTTTTCATTTAACATGTTTTCTAGACTCATAGAGCATGTGTCTGTAGTTTATTCCTTTTATTGCCCAGCGATTGTGTCAATATATCAGGTTTTGTTTATTCATCCATCAGTTAATGGACATTTGGATTATTTCTACTTTTTGGCTATTAATAATACTGCTATTAGCATTTGGGTACACATTTTTGAGTGTACGCTTGTTCTCAATTCTTTTGGGTATATACCCAGGAATAAAATTCCTGGGTCATATGGTAACTGTACGTTTAACTTTTTGAGGACCTGCCAAGCTGTATTTCCAAGTAGCTGCATTATTTTACATTCCTGTCAATAATGTAAGAGAATTCCAATTTCCCTAAATTCTTGTTAATACTTGTTATTGTCTTTTATATTATGGACATCCCAGTGGGTGTAAAGTAGTGTCTTACTCTGGTTTCGATTTGTGTTTCTCTAATGAATAATGATATAGATGAACTTTTCATGAGCTTATTTGCTATTTCCATATCTTTTTTGGAGAAATATCTATCAAAATTATTTTCTTCAGTTTTAAGAAGAAAATTGGGTTTTCTCCAAAGAAGATGTAGCTATCAAAATATGGGATATTTGGGTTTTTTTGTTGTTGAGCTACAAGTGTTCTTTACATGTAATGGATAGATCTTTGTCACATAAATGATTTGCAGTATTTTCTCCCATTTAGTCAATAGTCTTTTCATTTCCTTGATAGTACTTTTGAAGCACAAGTTTTTAATTTTGGTGAAGTGTAATTGATCTATTTTTTCCTTTGTTATTTGTGGTTTTGGTCTTGTATCCTGGAAATCATTCTCATATCCAGTGTCATTAAGATTTACCCCCATGTTTTCTTCTGAGTTTTATGCTTTTTGATCTTACCTTTAGATCTTTGATTCATTTTGAGTTAATTTTAATATATGATGTGTGTGTTTTTCTATGTGCATGTGTATGTATACTTTTCCAATAGCAGACTAGGAAATATATATTTTTATGCTTGAAATATTATTCCTCATTTATAATCACCTGTCTAATACTACGTTTATGCCTTAGATCAGTTAATAATCAAAAGTATGAATGGGTCTCTGATACTGCAAATAGTTGGACAAAAGCTCTTGTCATTATTTCTCTATGCCTTTAAGTTCTGCATACTAGATATGACTTCAGGCTATGTGGTCTAATGTTCACAACTCTATGTCTTCCTACAGTAGTGAATGGCAGAAACATCAGGGACACCACAGAGGTATGGATAATCCACCTGTAGACTGTGACCACCTCAGACACACCCCCATGAGGAATATAATTTTTCCCAATTATTGAAAAAGACCCTATCAACATCGGAAACTTGCCTACCTTTCTCTGTTTTGGGGGCTCTTGCCCCTTTGTTACTGCTGAGCCGTGTCATCTTCCTTTCATTGTTAAAACAGCTTGGATCAGAAGGTAGCGTTAAAAGGAAGAGAAGTTAATTTCTTCAACTGGTGGAAGAGTGTGCAGTAGAGGAAACAGTTGTCTGCTTTTATGTAGTGAATTGACCTATTTATTCTCTTCAACAAATATTTAGCCTGTACTGTGTGTGTAACATATTGCCATATGAACAAAGCAATGTCCTTGTTCTTATAAAGCTTGGGATATGGGAGGAGAAAATCTAAACAACAAATAAAAATAGATGATAAAACCCTTCACTTTTAACAAAGGCTCAACCTGAATGCAGTAAAAGAGAACTAAACTGGGGATGCTATTTAGAAAGTATGTTCAAGGAAGGTTCTAAGAGGAGGTGGCATTTAAAAATTGAGACCTGAAAAATGAGAAATCAGCCTTGCAAAGATCCAGGGAAAGGGAATTCCAGGCAGAGAGGATGATGGTATGTGAAGTGGTCCTTATGTGGAAAACAGAGTATCATATTTTTGGGAACTAAAGAAGGCCAGAGAAAGCAAATGAGGAGAAAGGGCAATGGATGAGGCAAGCAAGGATTCCATTCTAGAGATTTTGCAGGTCTTTGGATTTTGTCTAAGACTTATATTGAGAAACCCTTAAAGCACTGCAAAGAAGGGAGACTCATGATCCAGTGTGTGTAGCAAATGGGTTGTAGGGAAATAAAATAACTTTTAGGAGATGGTTGTGGCAGTTGGGAGAAAATTTAATGGTGGTCTGGACTCTACTGGTGGCAGCTGAGATGAAGCAGGTGGAGTTTGGTTACATGCCAAAAGTCATGAAGTTTTGAAAGCAATGAGGGAGAAGAGAGAAGAGGAACTTCTGTGCACTAAAGGGAAGAAGCTCCAATCGTATGTGTAATCTCTAATATGCTTAAGAGGGTTATTGTTCATTGAATGCAGAATACATATGTACTTATTTTCTCATGAAATCTTAAGCATCCTACTATGCATGCAATTATATCTTAAATGGCATCTATTACTGAATACTGTAGAAATCTTTTTTATATTCCTTTGGTATACTTATATAGCACATCAAATATTGAAGGCAAAAATTATGAAAAGTGAAATTGAGTAAAAGTTGAAACATTGCTAGATTTTTCCACTTATCTAAACTTATTTAAAGTTTGTTTATTGTGATTTTTTTACTCTGATATTCTCTTGGGACAGAAGATTAATAATTTTGCAGGTGTTTTGATACCCTTGAAGAAATAGTTTTTTTAAATATATGCTAGATAAAAGTATTGCACCTTTTGATGAGTTCATGTCCTTTGCAGGGACATGGATAAAGCTGAAAACGGTCATTTTCAGCAAACTGACACAAGAACAGAAAACCAAACACTGCATGTTCTCATTCATCAGTGGGTGTTACAAAGAGAACACATGGACACAGGGAGGGGAACATCCTGTGTCCCCAAATACAGGATGTTCCCCTCCCTGTGTCCATGTTATCCTTCCCCAATCTCCCCACCCCCTACTGTCCCTCACCTAGATCCCCAGAAGACACACTGGGGCCTTTTAAGGAGCTAGGGAAGGGATAGTAGGAGAAGGGGGAATTGGAGAGGGATAACATTAGGAGAAATACCTAATGTAGGTGATGGGGGATAGATGCAGCAAACCACCATGGCATGCATATGCCTGTGTAACAATCCTGCATGACCTGCACATGTTCCGCAGAACTTAAAGTAAAATAAAAAAAAAATTGCACCTTTTAAAAAGTTATCTCATTAACTGAGTCAAGAAGAAAAAGAATATATTTTCATATGGAAAAGGATCTTTTAGCCTTATATTTTATCATGAATGAAGTTATTTTTCAGAGATAGGCCTTCTCTGTACTATTTTTATCCATGTTTGTAACAAAATTGCATTGGGTTTAATTTCTTGCTTTGTTAAAAGTTGTTTTCATATACAATAAGACATGTTTAATGTCACAGGCTATAGTTGTATTACCACATGCATTAGGAATCAATATCAGTTTTCTATTGATGTTAGAAAAAATGTCCAACTAGAAAAAAAAATGTTTTTGCCTTTTAGAATAAAGTCAGTAGAGCCAGTAACTTGAAAATAGAGAATTCTAGGAACACGGACATTTCCAATTCATGGTTAAAATTAGGAAGTGACAGAATTTCAAAAAATTGTGTGGCTTTTATAGTCTTCATTCTTTTTATATGATTTGCTGGCTTATGCAAATCATTCTATGCCAATTCTCAAAGTCTTACAAAGCCCCTCTTTCTGCTATAGCTATTTTAATGATAATATTGTCTTTTTCTCTTTCTGAATGCTCAGAGAAGATGGTTCCCTCTTCAATTTCTTGGCTATTAAAAGCATTTAGTTCTGAAAGAGTAGAACTTCAGTATTTCTACTATATGTGTGTGTGTGTGTGTGTGTGTGTGTGTGCGTGTGTGTGCGTATGCACGACTAAGGTCGTGCAAGCCCAAGCAGACTTTTGATTGAGTTTATTTAATGGCGGCTTTACATTAAGCCACATAATGTGGCAACAGCCGAGACTTGATGATGTGTGTACTTGGCCTGCCTATGGTAGACAAAACATGAACTATATTAGTGGCTTGCCCCAGCGTCACCCAGCAGTACAGGGGAAGATAACTGGATTTTACACCTGAAAATCCATGAAATTTTAGACATATACTTGAGAGCATTGTGTGTCCCATAAAGTACTGTGTAAATATCATTCATATATTCTACTCTAGTAACAGTGAAAAATCTCTACATTATTCATTTATTTCATTAATTTAACAAATATTTACCAAGATCTTATAAGTGTACTTGATGCAATTTGAGAATACATGTTTTTGTAAATCCTGTCAAAACATAGGCTGTATCTTTACCTCTGTATGTTTCTTATTGAGAGGAACGATATAAAGAGGCATAGAATTGCTTTTTAGAAAGTTATGTTCCATTACACACTATCCTGTTATGTATCAAATGCTTACTACCATGCATGAGTAAGGAAGCCAGGTAATGTGTATTTGGAAAATTTTCCTAAGTGATCCTGGTGTACTCTCTTGATTTATAATCACTGATATGCACCACTAATATGCTCAGTAAAAATGAAGGTTAGATGGGATGGGTGATAATTTTATAAGTCAAAATTAATGTGAATATCACTGAATTGGACCTCCCTTTCCAAATTCATGTGCAGTTGCAAGGAAAAATAAATATTGGTAATATTATTATTAGAAAGTTGCTGTGCCTTCAGGCTCAGACTGGTTACTCTGTGAATCACTGCTATTTCCTCTGCTCTTCTGCAGTGTCATTTGTCCAGAATGAGAACAGTCTGCCTGTGCCAAGAAAATAGTGGGTTGTTGCACAAAAACAGGAAGCTTATAGCCAAAGGAGTCAAAATATAATGGTGGTTTGGACTCTACTGGTGGCAACTGAGATCAGTACCCACTGGCTACTGCACTAGTATTGGAAGGAAGATATTAAATAAAAGAAAAAGATAATGCCTAGGACCTTGAGCAAAGAATACAGTGAATTAATATGTATTGAGTGAAAAAATGATAATGGTGAATAGATGAATTCACTTATCTATTATACATATAACAAATCTTAAGCATTATGAATGTGGGTAACAGTTTAGGAGTCAGAATGAAGCAGTCAGGCAAAGGGTACATTGAATATATCGTCTGATTTGAGAAGCGTATTTGGCCAATGAGTTGGAGGAATACAAACCTGTGAAAGGCAGTTGAGGCCAGTTTATGAATGTCCTTGAAGTCCAGCTTTGATAAACGAATTTTGCTCTGAAGGGAGACAAGAAAGTGTCTGAATATGGAGCTGTCCAGTTGAAAGGAAAGTTTTAGGATAATGGATTGTCAGGGATATGCATGATGGATGAGCGTATGGCATTCCTGGAGAAAAAGGGATCAATTAGTAGATGATTAAAATAGACCAGACATGGCTAATAATGGTAAGAGTAATGGCAATGACTCCAGAAAAAAATGGATCAGACAGATGTCTGAAAGAAGAAACTGGTACAGTATACCTTAACAACAAGTAGATGTAGTTATGAAAGGAACAAGGAAGAGATAAGACAAAAATTTTTGGAGAATCTGGGACTGGGAATTACCAAAGGAAAGCTCATAAAGAATAAGGATAGAAAAGACAAGTAATTCTAGGGAATTACATTCTTTGAATTACGCATTTCTTTTCTGATTCTTTAGAGAAATCCACAGAAAAGATTCTGTGGTACAATGGAGAGAATCATTCCATATGGGCACATCAAAAAGAAAAAGAGCACACATCTAAATTTTCGAAACTTCTCACCAGTCTAAGTTCTGCATAAGATTAAACCATAAGAGTGTCTAACTTTAGACCTTTGCTGATATTCTATCAACTCTGGTAACAATAACTGCAATTATATGCTATTCTGTTTTAGGCACTTTTTGTGCATGTAACCTTCATAAAACTTTATAAAGTATTGTTACTATATCCATTTTACATATAAGGAAACAGAGGCACATAAAAGAAAATTATTTGCGTATGTGCATATACTCACTAATAATCACATTCATTTACGCACTAACTGCTGGTAATTCATTTTAACTATTCATCGGTGGCATTCTTCTTGCTCAATCTTGGGCTAGGCTCTAGTGGGGCTAGAAGACAAGAATAACATAGGATTCTTAATTCAAATAATTTATTCTAGTATGGTAGGCATAATATATAAACAGTGGGTAGGTCACATTCTTTGTGGTATTCATCCCATGTTAGAAAAAGTTCATAGAAAAGGTGAAATTTGACAGAGGATGTACAAAATTGCCATTGGTAATGTTTTTCATCTAAGTTTCCTTATTTATAAACCAAGAAGGCTCTTCCTTATTTTGCTTACAGAAAGGGAGTTTAATATTTAATCCTGCAATACTTTTAAAGAGCACTAGTCATTTGACAGTAAATCGTGTGCTGTCTTGGAAAATGTTTTCTCTGTTTGCCTTAATTAATTTATTTTTTTAATATTCACCTTTTCATTTCTTTTCTCTCATCTCCCCACCTGCAGTATTTACCTCTTGAAGAAAGAGACTGTATTGAGGGGAAGTCATTGGTGTACTATAATGCATACTACTAAGCTATGCCATTGGAACTTGATATAAATTGCTTTTTTGTTGTTTGAACTATGATTTGATTTGATTTAAATACTGAATGTCTATTGGCAAATGATTCCAAGATGGATTATGTTATCACCCTTATTGATAATGGCAATCTGAGCTGTTAAACATTATGGAGTAGAGAATATGGAGGATCAGAGAGGAGAATAAAGGCTTCTTTCATTTTATCCCTTTGATTTTTCTAGCTCTGCATTTCCATGCAATTTCAGGGAACCATTTCTACCTTTGATTAAATCCAGTGTTAAAATACCTGGATTGGTCCTTTGCAGTGTTATTTTACTATGAGACCTTGTTATTTAGTATGATACCTCAGATGATGGCCTTGGGATGCATTTATGAGAAATGTTCAGGCTTGGAAAAAGTGTGACTTTGAGTTCTATTTCAGTGTGTGTGTGACTGTAGGTCTTGACACAAAACGTAAAGTTTTTGCCTTTCGACAATGCATGCTACTTTACACATAAGGATGCTCAAATATTATGTTGCTTCTTTCAAGTTAAAACGGAACTGAGCTTAGTATTTCCTGCCACATCACACCCCAACAAACCAAGCACAATCACACTCATGCATCTTTCTTCACCTTCTCTCATCTATTTATGACATTTCCATTCTCACAGTCACGCAGATGGGAAACCCCTGAGTCATCGTCAGTTCCCCACTTCCTTGTGCTCCCTAAGTGTAATCAGTCACTATGTCCTGTCAGGTCTAATTCTGAATCTCTGAATCGTCTCACATCTGTTCCTTCTGTTAGTTCTCACTCCCATCCTCATATTTCAGGCTCTCCTTTTTGCATGGAGTTGCATATCCCTTGGCCTTTTAGTCTTCTATTCCTTTGCCAGTCTAACTCATCCCACCCAGCTTTGGTCAGAGCAGCTGCCCTCTCTGAAGGCTTTAGGCCCAATAGCCCATGCATAAATTAAGCCCCGCCAGCACAGTCCCTGATTGTCTTCTCTTTGACAGTGCCTTGTCTAGTCTAACGTTTTACAAAACCACATATTCCCTACTCATTGAAGATGGTTTTCCCTTCTTTTTCCACCCTGAGCTTTTGCCACTGTTTGTTTTAGTATCTAATTTTCTCACCCACTCCTTCTCCACCAGTGATAATCCTACCTGTGGCTCAAGTCTCTGCTCCAAAACAATTTTCCCCAAAACTTACTTGACCGCCCGCCTCACCAAAATTTTTTCCTCCCTGATCTTTGGTTATACCTGTCTTACCTAAAGCACACATCATGTTCTACCTCTTATTTATGTGTTTTTTAGGTCTGCTGTAAGTTTATAAGCTCTATTTTAGTGCTCTATTATTTTCCTAATTCTTGTAAAAAAAGGTCAGTAGTTCTTAGGTGGGATTGGAGACCGGAATGAAACCACCTAGAGCGTGCTCGTGCTCTTACTCTCATGCTTGGTCTCTTTTTCTATTTCTCATTTAAATATTAAGTTTAGAGATTAAATTATACAGGGAAAGGCCCAGTGTTGTATAGTCAGAACAAAAGAACTTTTATTATTATTGACATGTACTTGATTTTTTCCTTTTCTTTCAACATTGACATAGGCACTGTGACTATTTTCTTTTGAGAAAATTTCAGATTGTACACCCAGCCTAGTAAATTATCAATTAAAAATAAATAAGTAATTGGATGTGGTTACCAGAATAGTGATGTTGCAGAATATACAACAAGAAAAATTACTACTTTCCATATTCTTTGTATTTTCTTCCAGACTGTACTGAATGCTCAGATAGGGAGCACAGGGACTGATTTATATTTTTCTTGCACAGATTTTATGTCTACTCATTACACAAAACTCGGGGAAAATAAATTGTGTATAAATTTTAAGTATAAATATGAAGTTACTTACATAGTAAACCATCTTGTGTATACTTTAAAAGATATTCTTTCTTAAATCCCATTTTTATCATATTACTGTCTGATTCAGAAATGTATTTTGGTTTGCTGTTGTCTATCAGGTCAAGCCTAAAATCCATTGTCTGGATTTCATGGCATTTCTGTATCTTTGTTAATTTCTATTATGTGCTTATCATACATGTCCACATGCTTTCAGTAACATTATGTAATTTATAAAATATGTTAATTTTTACATACTGATTGATTGATTATAAACTGGATTATAATCAATTGTAAGTCTAGTTGATGATTTCAACAGCTGTAACCAGAATGTATTAAAGACAAGGAAACTGTTTTTTTAATTGAACACTGGATTTCTCTAATGTGTTTATATCAACCTGAGAAGAATGCAAAGATGCTTAAAAAACATCTCACTATTCTGAAATGCAAAATAATTCTTGGATGAAATGGAAGGACATGCAGAAAAGGAAATAAGAAGTATAAGTTGTGGACATGCCTAGAGGGACTCAAAGCTAATGTTAAGAGGTTGATCTTTGAAAGAATAGAAAACAAAAAACCTGTACTGCTGGTGCTACACTGTAACACATAAGGCTGTGTCTCTACCTTTTACAGAAGCAGCAAATGCACAGTCTTCTGAAAAAAATGTAGAAACCACAGTGATAATGATTTTTATCTGATAATTTATAACTTACAAGCCCTCACGATATTAAACCTTAATTTTTTTTCCCAGAGAAGGAGGCATTATTATGTTATACTTTGTGTTTTGAGAAAACTAATGCTTAAACTGGTTATCAGTAAGTGATGGAGTTATTACTTAGACCTCTGATCCCAGGTGCTCTTTTTATTTCATTGCATAGAAAGAAGCAGAACACTGTAAGTTGAGTCGCATAAGTTGAGGTGGTAAACCTTCATGTCTATGTATCTATGTATGTGTGTATCTATCTATCTATTATCTATCAATCATCATTATTGCCTATCTATGTATCTATCTATAAGCTGATGAGGGTTGTATAAAAGAGAGGTCCAACATCCTCCTCTTCCCTATTCATTCACACTCCCACCCTCTTCCTCCTTTACACAAACACTTTGTGCTCCACTAATGTAGATTATAGTTCACCAGCACTCAGTGATGTACATGAGTCAGACCATACTAGCTTGGGAGAATCAACTGTTAGATATTCCAAAAGTTTGCAATCTAGTTTAAATAGGGCTATTATTAAAAATTGAATTATGGCTGTGCGTGATGACTCATGCTTGTAATCCCAACTCTGGGAGGCCATGGCAAGAGAATTACTTGAGCCCAGAAATTTGAGACTAGCCTGGGCAACATAGTGAGACATAGTGAGACCTCTGTCTTCACAAAAATTAAAAGTAAAACATTAGCCAGGCACAGTGGTGTGTGTCTATAGTCCCAGCTACACAGAGGCTGTGGTGGATGGGTCTCCTGAGCCCAGGAATTCAAGATTACAGTGGGCTATCATTGTACCACTGCACTGTAGCTTGGGTAAAAGGCTGACACCATGTCTAAAATAAAATAAAATAAAATAAGATAAAGTAAAATAAAATAGATAAATTATATTAAAATAAAGGTAAATGCTCAACTAACCACTTCCTAATTACTTTGATACATGTCACTGTCTATGCTCTTGAGTTATGCACATTCATTATATATTATATCTTCATGGTAGAAATACTACACTACACATCTTTTACCAATGTGATGTTAAAGTGACATCACATTTAAGGTTAGAAATATGTCTTAGGTGGGAGTATTTACACCATGGAAATTGGCAAGCCCTATAATTCAGTAATTGTTACTTTTTTCTGTTTTTATTTATTTATTTTTTGTTAAACAATTGTTAAACATTCATGAGCACACCACTGCAAATACACTCTGTTGATTCACTCCTTCCTGCCTTTGTAAATGTTTTCTCCTCTGCCTGGAGTGCCCCTAACTCTGTCTGAGACGCACATGTATATGTGTGGATAGACACACAGATACATACACACACACACACACACGCACACGCACACGCACACGAACACGCACACGCACACGCACACCAGTAAACTCCTTTTAATCACTTTAACTGGTGTCATTCCTTTCCCAAAGGCTGTTTATGCCTTCCAGGCAGGGTTAATCAGTGTACTTTGTAGTAGTTCTGTAGTTTGAAAATGTTTAACATATGTCATTATTTATTACGCTTAGAATTGCTAGATTTAGCAAATAAAAATACCAAGCCCTCAGTTAAGTTTAAATTTCAGATACAGTTAATATGTTTTTCGTGAAAGTGTGTCTTATTCAATACTACAGCATAAGTATACTGAAAAATTATTTGTTGTACATCAGAAATTTGAACTTAACTGGATGTTGAGAAACCATAATTACTTTGGGTTTTGTTTTGTTTATTTAATGTTTCATCTTCTTAGTAAGGAGATACTAGGTCTTTTCTCACAGCGTCCATAATGTCTAGCACAAAGAATGGCTCATAATGGGAAGCTTCTTCGTTTAATAACATCTATACTGTGATTTCATCTTATTCCTCATTGTATCATTTCTAAATGTTTCTTTTGGATGAAATCTGGAAAATGGAGATAGTGGAATTAGGACAACCAGATAGAAGGCTAAGGCAATAGGACAGATGAGTGAGAGCAATGTGTGATCAAGAAACTGATGATGCCTTGTGGTGGGGAAAAGACCGTGGCTTTTGAATAAGAATCTAGTGCAGAAACAACTAGACATCATCGCTGGATGTAGATGTTGAATGAGGAGAAAATAGAAATAATTCTGAAATTTCTTATTTGGGCAGTGGAGTTGATGGCACCATTAACTGAGAGAGAAATAAAACATGTGTGTTTGATAAGAAGCAGTAAAAATAATTGAGGGACTCCATTTGGGATATCTTAAGTTGGATGTGCTGTGATACGAAAAGTATTTATCTACCAGTGCAGTGTGGGCACTGCCAATCAGAATGAATATCAATCAATTGGAATGGACAATAGCCCAAGGGTCCTGCTGTGTGAGAGTGCTTTCAACTCAGTAAAAATGTCCAATAGGGAATTATAACTAAGGGTCTGATACTCAGGGCAGAATTTGTGTCTAAAAATTTTGAGGTTCCTGACTTAAGGTGACGCTGATCCTCAGGAAGTAGATGGCAGCATTTACAGAGAATTTGGGGAAGAGGATAAATGATGGCGCCATAGAGAATACTAATATTTACAGGATATACAGAAGAAGTAAAAACAGTCAAACAGAAAAATGCGGAGTGGTTAGATTTTTGTATATGGTAGAGGTGATGTATTATCTTGCTTTTACATCAAGCTCCTCTACATTTTTTTGCTACATCAATTGTTATGTTAGAACTGATATTGTATAAACCTAGGGGCTTCTGTAAAATGTCACATTAGTTCAGGCTGCTATTAAAAAATGCTTTTGACTAGGCAGCTTTAAAAGCAGACATTTATTTCTCATAGTTCTGGAGGCTGAAAGTCTGAGATCAGAGTGCTAGAATTGATTAAGTTCTTTCGAGGATCCTCATCTTGGTTTACAGATGGCTATCTTCTTACGGTGTCCTCACAGGCAGAGAGAAGAGATAGAAGAGGCAAACTCTTTTGGGTCTCCTCTTATAAGGGCATTAATCCCATTTGTGAGAGCTCCGCTTCATGGCTTAACTCTCAAAGGTCCCACCTCCCAATACCATCCCACTGGGGATTAGACAACATACGAATTTTGGGAAGGTACAAACATTCAGTCCACAACAAATACCAAGCACCACAGATATCTAAAGGCTTGACCTTTTGTGCTGTAATAAGACTACACTTGGTTGGACCTAGCAGTTGATGAGAGATACATAATATCATTATCACTCCAGGAGGGTCTTCTAGGATAGGAAACAAAGATATGTAGACTGGGAGGAAGGTGGACTTATTAGTCAAGTGTTTGAAGTTGATTGGCTGAGCAGACTTTCTGGTTTCATTTTGCGAGGAGAGAAGAAAGGGCTGGGAATAGAGAGTTGCTTGTGATGTGTCATTGATTGTGTCCTTAGAGGGCTTTTGCTGTTGTCATATTTCTCAAACTTGATAATAGGAGCAATTTTGAGTTGATAAGAAAGCATTTGCATTTCAACAGTGAGTGTTGTTCTAGCTCTGTTACTCAAGGAGTTTCTAAGGAAAGTAAGACTGCCAAAGTCCATATGGTCTGGAAAAGAACACCATGCTCAAATATGTGTGGGTCAGCAGACTGCTGGAGTTTTTTTTTTTTTTTCCTTCCAGTTCTGAAAGGATGCTTAATCATTTGTCCCATTATTGCAAATGTCACAATAATAATTATAAATGATTCTTTGCTTCCTATAGCAGCAAATCTAAATTCTTTCAGTTGACATCGAGATTCATGCTAGCCTGCTTGCAGTAACCAAGTTCTCATATCTAACAGCCCCCAAATTATACCACCAGCTTTACTGAGTCTGAATCCTGATTGCCACATGGGCTCATCACATTGTTTTCTATTGCCATTTCCTAGTCTATCTTATTATTTTCCTTAAAAATTCCTTCTAGTTTCTGCTTTGCCTATCCAAGTTCTTTGGGGTCCATGAGAACTAAAATCAAAATCCTAAATTCTTTACTTAGGAATTAAAAAAAAAAGTATATACTCATTTAACTAGTAATCCAATTTCTGGAAATATTTCAAACAGAAATCAGATACCAGTATGTAATAATATGTATATGAAACGTATTTACTTTGATAAATTGGAAAAACATGAATGTCTACCAATAGGAAAATGGCCAAATAAATTATGGTATTGCCCTGCTGTGAAATTCTTTTTATTTTTTGCAGCTACTGAAAATAATTGAACATCATCAACTATCCAATGAGTGAACCTAGAGGGTTGTTAGAAGCAATGAATTAAACTACAATTGTGACTGGCCCATAGCAAACTGTAATACAGATGAACAATTATTACAACTATTGGTAACATTATTTTTGTTATTAGAAAGCATAGGAACAATATATTTTTAAGTGAATGAAGTAATTTCTGTGTTACTGTCTATTTGTGGGGTCTAGTTGTTAATACAACAGTATCATATAAACGATTATTTAAACAGCTTGTTAAAAAAAAAAAAAAACATGGCTTTATAAAAGGTATCCTAGCTCTCTGAGCAGCTGGATTGCCAACACCAGTTTGTAGCTAGCTCTTTAAAAATCCAATACCAAAGACTATCGCATAAAAAATGGAAGAAGTATGGAAGTATATGCACACCATTGGCAATAGTGGTGCATTGTACACATGGGAAGTGGGAAGAGGGGATCATTCTACTAGAACATTGCTCTTGCCTGAATTGCTGCATAAGCATATATTACTTTCTAATTAAACTGACTCAAATTAAAACTAATGCTTCTTTAGTACAGTGACTAGCACATAGCAGTTGCTCAATATTTGCTAACTGTTATTGTCATTATAGGCACTCATTATGACTGCCTCAAGTTCCATAAACTCCAGAAATCTTCACTAATAACATCTACCTTATCCTTTGTGCACTGATATGTGCAGCATATTTACAAAGCATTTAATTGCATGGATGAGACTTCACTCACCAGGGTATTACCTGCATTGAAGTTTTGTTTTGCTCTAAAGGCATAATTTTATTTAAGATGAATTCACATTTTATACTTAATTTGTCTCAGCCCAAAGCATGACAAAAATTGCAATTACAATTAATTACAAACAAAATATTAGCAAACAGTTGCAATCAGTTTATTCCAAATAGATAAGAATTTATGTGCTACAGGTTCTTGATTACATTTGGTGGTAATCACTGATCGATTCATTAATTCAGTAGATATATGTTGAGCATCTGGTACATACCAGGTACCATGGTAGGTACCAGGAATACAATAGTGAGTAGGAAAGATAAGGCCTAGGACTAGGAACTATTCCACTATCAAACTCGAAATAAAGCCCACAGTCTTTACTGTGCTCTGCATGTCCTGGCCTGAGCCTGCTCTTTCAGCCCCACCTCAGGTCACACTAACCCTTTTTCAAAGTGTGCCAGGGACACATGGCTTTTGATATCGGAGCTTGCTGCCCATCCTGTGAGGGACACCCACATCCCAGCTTTTCCCAGACTGCTTCTCCTCACTTCTCAGCCCCCAGGTCTCTCATGGAAGCCATCTCTGATTTCTGTATTAAAGTAGGTCCCTCTGGTATTCTCTACAATTGCTTCTATTAATTTAATTCCTACCTCCTCTTACAACCTCTATTTATGTTATGTATTTATTTATATATTTACAAATATGTGTTTACACAGGTTCATTTGAATTTCACCCAGAATGACATAAATTCCATAAACTCCAGAAATGCTCCATAAGCTCCAGAAATCTTCACTAACAAAATCTCCCCTATCCTTTGGAATGAAACACTAATATGTGCAGCTTATTTATAATGCATTTAATTGCATGGGTGAGGCTTCACTCACTATAGCGTTACCTGCATTGAAGTTTCGTTTTGCTCCAAAGGCATAATTTTATTCGTTTTGCTCCAAAGGCATAATTTTATTTAAGATAAAGTCACACTTTATACTTAATTTGTTTCATTAAACAAATTGAATTAAAGATAATTAAATACATTTAATGAAGCCTTATAAGACGGTGGTCAGCTATTATTCATACGATATTATTTGAGAATACCACTATCAAACTGAAATAAAACCTGCAGTCTCTACAGTACCCTGCATGACCTGGCCTAAGCCTGCTCCTCCAGCCTCAGTAGGTCCAGAAGGACGTAATTTAATACAGAAATCAGAGATGGCTTCCATGAGAGACCTAGGGGCTGAAAAGTCAGGAGAAGCAGTCGGAGAAAAGCTGGAACAGGGGTGTCCCTGACAGAATGCGCAGTAAGCTCCGAGATCACAAAGAATGTGTCCCTAGAACACTCTGAGCGAGGGTTAGTGTGACCTGGGGTGAGGCTGGAGGAGCAGGCTTAGGCCAAAGGTCATCCAGGACATGGTAGAGACTGGTGGGTTTCATTTCGAGTTTGACAGTGGTATTCTCAAATACTATCACCTATTGGTAATAGCAGACCATAGTCTTATAAGTCTTCATGAAATATATTTTAAAGCAAGATAACAGAATGCTGTCACATCTAGGAAGCCATATCTAACAATGCTTTAAACTATATTTATGTACATTAGATTTTGGTCTCAAACTATATTTAAGGAAACAAAATGAATACAGGAAGATCAATGGTTTTTTATAAGGTCAAAATTACCAGCCTCAACTATATTCTGTTTATTTTATCTAGGACTCGCTTCACTAAGCCACACTGAAAGGAATATAGTAACCACTTTATTTTTATAAATGCCTTCCTTTAAATTGCAGACTTTATTTTTGAAATTGCCTCCGGACTATATGAGCCACTGGTCTTTTTAATTAAAATCAAAACAAACAAAAAAAACTTTAGTTTTTTAACAGCATTTTATGTCGATTTCCCTAGAACATCTGAACATGTCTTTTAAAAATGCTGAATTCTATACTGTTTACTTTATCATTTCCTTGGCCATATTCTTTTTTAGTAGCACATCCTAAAACCCAGATTTTTTCAGTATTTTTAGGTCCTACAAATGACTGTATCTTCAACAAATATTCCCCAAATTGAGTATAGTCTATTTAGTATTTATTTACTCATTGAACACAAGCACATGCTGTGTACAAATCACTAGGTTAAATATTATGAAAAATATCAGACTGAATTCCTGCCTTCAAGGATATTCGGTCTCATAGCAGAATTTCAATGTAATGCTCAAATGAAATGCAGAGTCAATTATATGTTACATTAACAAGGCAGAAATAAAGTACTGTAGCATAGAGACATCATAGATCTAGTGAGAGGTATAAATGCATTGTTACGGGAACTTACAGATTTAAAAAATTACTTGTATGTTAACCCTTAAAATTATATACAATAGGCCGAGCATGGTGGCTCATGCCTATAATCCCAGCACTTTGGGAGGCCGAGGCAGGTGGATCACCTGAGGTCAAGAGTTGGAAACCAGCCTGTCCAACATGGTCTCTACTAAAAATACAATAAATTAGCCAGATGTGGTGGCAGGTGCCTCTAATCCCAGCTACTCAGGAGGCTGAGGCAGGAGAATTGCTTTAATCCAGGAGGCTAAGGTTGCAGTGAGCCGAGATCTCGCCACTGTACTCCAGCCTGGGCAACAAGAGTGAAACTCTATCTCCAAAAAAACAACAACAAAAAAAAAAACCACAAAGTTATTATATAAAATAGAAATGTCAGGATTTTAGAGCTAAAAGAGGTTTAAAAGATTATCTAATCCAGCTCCCTTGCTTGAGACGTAATGTCACTGAGGTTCAGAGAGGTCAGATTGGAATATCCTGCCTAGTAGTACACAGGGAGTTCGGTTGGGGGTTTTTCAGACTGTGCGAGGTGCTTGTTTCCACTGCAGTGGAGTCATTGGTACCAATTTGAACTGTACCAGTAATGTTATTGTTATGCATAACAGCCAAGGCTTATGCAGAGAAGTTTAATCTACGCTTCTTGCTTTTCTTTCCTTTCCTTTCCTCTACCTTTTCCCTTTCCTTTTCTCTCTTTCTTCCTTCCTTTCTTCCTTTCTTTCTTTCTTTCTTTCTTTCTTTCTT